>NC_056736.1:537032788-537092788 GCF_019279795.1 Protopterus annectens
TGTCCTCCGCATTGCTACAAGGGAAAGGTAGACCACAAAGAAGAGTAACTGCATTCTATGACATTCATTCTGGATGCTGAGGATTTATCCACATATTTGGATCCTGGATGCTGAGGGATTTATCTGCATATTTAGTTAGGGTCTAGGGGATCCTGCCATCATATACCTCTTGTGATATAAGAAGGCTTTTAGTAGTGGAGCTGAAAATGTGGTCATGCTAAAATCTGTTTTATAATGATGAGCTTGCAGGCTACATCAGGAATCTGCAGTGTGAATGTCAACTGAGCTTCTGTCAACAAATGGTAGACCTGTGATATTACTACTGAACCCTGAAAACATTTTACTTTCTGGTCATTGTTTATTCTTGGATGAACCTGCTGAAGTTGAATAGGCAAAAATGATCTCTCCAACACTCAGAAACTGAAAAGCTATCAAGTCTGACATAAAAACTAACATCGGAGACTATCAAAGCTAACAGCATTTCACTTGCATTTGCAAGTGGGAGGCTTGGCTTGTTTTTATTAGTATAATAAAATAAAACAAAAAATTAAAATAAAACAAAACCAAAACAACAAACCAGGAAGCACAGGCAGGAGATCCACGTTCAAACTGCACTCGCAAATGTCAACCACTAATAAAACGGCCAAAAAGCACTTTTCGTCTCACTTATAGTGAGACTTCTTCAGACATAAAATTTTAAATGAAAATGATGCGTCCAGTTTAGTGGCATACCTTAACAATACGAAATAATTTTTGAAATTTACTTATACATTTAATACAGAAAGAATAGCTTATTTGGATGTTGATTTGAGGAAAGACCAACAAAACAATTTGTATACAGCGCAATTTTTTAGGAAGGACACCTATTCGAATGCCTTCCTTCATTTTAGTAGCTGTCACCCTTTATTCCAGAAATGCTCTGTAGTAAAGGATCAGCTGGTGAGGGCAGCTCGAATGGCATCTAGTGATGTGGAATTTATACTAGAGTGTAATAAACTTGAGGAAATGCTTTTCAAAATAGGGTATCCTGTCTCATTTGTGAAAAACTTAACACAGAAAGTTAAGGATAAGAGATTAAGAGGATTCTATTGACCAATTTTAGGAGATATGAACAGAGGTGAAGTCCAAAATGCCATTTTAGAATTTGGCATTAATGAGAGGAACCCCATAAAAGTGGTAAGTTTCATTACCACATTTAGTATAAATGGGTATGGTATCATGGATATTACCAACAAAAATTGGAACCTTATTAAGTCAGATTACCCCCTTTTTTTTCTAAATTAAAAGGCTTCCCCTAAAGTGGTATTTAAATGGGGAAGAAACTTAAAGATGTTATTAGGAACTAAGAAAGGGACTCATAACAGGAGGGGGATGAAAAAATGTAGTATGTGTTTTTACTGTCCCTATATGGATATAGGTGAAAGTTTCTTGATTAGAGAGACTGGTTATAAGTCCAATCAGAAGTTTGACTCTAATTCTAAGGGGGTGGTATACTTAGCACAATGCCAGATGTGCCCTGCCTTCTATATCAGTAAAACTGACAGGAAGCTCAAGGAAAGGGTATATGAGCATCTCTATAGCATTATGTCATCCAAACTAGAAAATGCATTGGCTAGACATGGTGGAGAATTTTCTACCCACTCTTTTAAATTTAGAACAATTGATTGTATTACAATGGATGTGAGAGGGGGTCCAAATGCATTACTGTTGTTGAGACAGGAATTAGTATGGCAATTACGTACTCGGGCCTGTCATTATCCAGGCTTGAATGAAATATATTCAATTGTCTGCATTTTAAAACTTAAAAGTATTTTAAGGTAATATAAGAGTTTTTCACATGATTTCATAATTTATGTTTTTTTCTAGGTAGTTATTTATGTATTCATGTATTTATTAATGATTCTATTTAGATTATACTATTTAATCATCATATTATTAATCCATTTACACCAATGCATTTTAGTTTTTTGGGGGAGACTTCTACCCCGATTTGCTGCTGTGCTAGCACTATTTGGGCACCTTTTAGTTGTAGGTAGGCCAGGCTACTTTTAGATTTTTGTTTTATGTAATGTTGTGTGTACTGCATTACATTTCTAGTTCAGATTAATTATATTTTTTGTATTGTTAGAAGTATTTTAAATATTAACTTCTTAGATGTAATTTATTCATATACATATTTAATCATATTTAATTTTATATAAATGTATGTATATATATTATATATATATATATATATATATATATATATATATATATATATATATAAATCTTTTTTAGAATTATATTTTTTGTAGGGCTTTAATGAGATTGAGTAATTGTCAGCATAATTTAAATATCTAACACTGTGTAAAAAATGTTATGTCTGAAGAAGTCTCGCTATAAGTGAGATGAAAAGCATTTCACGTCAATAAAGCTGTTTTTGTGTTTATTTTGGCCGTTTTATTAGTGGTTGACATTTGCGAGTGCAGTTTGAACGTGGATCTCCTGCCTGTGTTTCCTGGTTTGTTGTTTTTATTAGTGTAGATTAGCTTTGTGCTTTAAAAATAAAAAGACTGTAAAGATTAGTGTTACTTTCTAGTTCTGTGCACACCGCTAGAAATAACAATGTAACTCTTTTATTTCTTATGTGCTCAGTATTGTCAAATTTAACATCGGTATCCTGCAGTATAGTAACTGATATATACTATTTTATTTTAGTTAATAAGCTACCTGTTTATCCTGCCTAACAGTTTGTTAAAATTAATATTTACAGAATTCTATCTAGTTGGATTTAAATAATTTCTAAGCTTACACAAATCTCAGGGTCCAGGGTTGCTGATTGCTTTATTTGGTTGGATTTAAATAATTTCTATGTTTACACAAACCTCAGGGTCCAGGGTTGCTGATCACTTTATTTTTTTTTATTAGCCAAGGACAGGCTGTAGGCTCTACCCACTCGTTTCACCTGTCGCTGTGCTTAGGCTCACTCCATTTCCCTACCCTATCCCCCATTCCCACCCACCTTCTGATCACTCAGATTTATTTTAACCCTAGCCACATCCCCTGACATCACCAACCAACCCCATTAGGCCTCTCCTAACTACCATAGATACATAACCTCATACAACACATTATCTACCATAGTACTCACCCACCCACCACACCTATCATATAGCCCCCATTATCCAGCACTACTACTACCCCCACACATTTACAATCCCATCCACAGCCCCCACAAAAATTAAATTCCTTGCACCTAAATTAACTGCATTACCTCCACCCCCTACCTAGATCACAGCCCATCTGACTATCCCTCTACAATATTTCCACTACATGACTATCCCCATCTCTCCCACACTATACACACCAAACAAAACCCCCATCTACCACTACAATGCTACCACTATATTAATTCTCACTCTCCTATTTTCAGCTGCTCACATTACAAAGTACTGTTCTGAACTAGACTCTCCTCACCTTATTCAAACACCAACATCTATCTACCCCCTAAAGGTCAGCACTAATTATTTCTTAATTTCACCCACCATCTTAAACATTACATATATTCAACATACATCCTACAGACTTCACCACTTTAAAAATAACTCAAAACACTGCCATTTCAAAGTCCACAAATACTTATCAAAAAATTTCAAACGTTGATATGCATTGTAGCTAGACTAATGTTAGGTGGGATATTCACCCAAATCCAGGCCCCAAACACAACTCCATATCATCACAAGGACAACATTTATTTAATCTGCCAAGAAAAGGATCTGACCTCCTATTTGTAAACCTTAAACCTCAGAAGTATACTTAGTAAAGTCCAGGAACTTCATGCCACCCTATCCCTATACAATCCAGATTTTGATATCCTAACTGAAACTTGGTTAAAAGGACACATATCTGATAATGAGATCAACACCACCAGGTTACAACATATTTAGGGCAGACAGAAAGGATAAAAGGGTGGAGGAGTAGCCATTCTTTCCAAGAGTACCCTCACCTTCCTACCACTATACCTTAATATACCTAAACAAAATAATATTGACATCCTGTCCACTAAACTACAAGTTAAGTACAATAAGTCCATTACAATTATAGCTATCTATGCCCCTCCTGGAAATAATATCCCCACAATAGAACACATTCTCCAGGCTATATCAGAATCAGTAGCTCAAGAAATTATCATATTGGGTGATTTTAATATAGACTGGGCAACCTGTAATTCACATACTCCTAGCAACTACATAAATCTATTCAGCTTCTCACAACTCATTGAATCTCTGACCAGGGAAGACAAAAAAATCCAACCACCAATCTATATTAGACATTGACAAACAAACCCCACTTCAGCCAGCACAGTGGCTGTCACCCAGACAATCTCAGTGACCTTATGCCAATCTACCTATTAAGGAAACATGTCAACCCTATTAAACTTATCATTTACTGCCAAATCTGCAGTAGCTAATTAGGCTTATAAAGAAATGTAACTGGTCCCCACTTAAGGTCATGCCTCTTGACACCGCAGTAGAATACTTCAACAATACATTTTTGGGCAATCTAAACAGACTGGCCCCTGCTAGATTAATCAAAAATAGAAACATCGGTCACCCACGGCAGGTAAACAAAATGTATATTTATTGTTAAAAGGACCAAAAGTAAGCGCTTTCATGGTTCAGCATAACCGCTTCATCAGACTTCAGTTGCTAACAGAAAGCATGCCCTTTATATAGGCACAATCAAGCTAGCATAATTAAAACAATTAAAAGCAATTAAGAATAAAAGCCACAGAGACCTCCAGAGTACATCATCATCATCATCATCATCTTCTTTCGGCTGTTCTCATTAAGGGTTGCCACAGCAGATCATCTGTTTCCATTTCTTCATGTCCTCTGCATCTTGCTCTGTCAAACCAATGACCTGCATGTCCTCTCTCACCACATCCATAAACCTTAACTTAGTCCTTCCTCTTTTCCTGTTACCTGGTAGCTTCATCCTTAGCATCTTTTTCCCAATATACTCAGCATCCCTCCTCAGCACATGTCCAAACCAACCTAAACTTGCCTCTCTGGCTTTGTCTCCAAACCTTCCAACCTGGGCTGACCCTCTAATAATCCCATAACTTCATGCTGTGACTGATCAGTTTAATCCCTCTGTAGTTACCACAGCTCCAGACATCACCCTTATTCTTAAAAATCGTTACCAAAACACTTTTTCTCCATTCCTCAGGCATGCTCTCACTTTCCAACATTTCATTAAACAATCTGGTTAGAAACTGCACTGCTATTTCACCTAAACAACTCCATGCTTCCACAGGTATGTCATCTGGACCATCAGCCCTTCCATTCTTCATCCTCTTCATAGCTATCCTTACTGCCACCTTACTAATCCATTGCACTTCATGATTCACAATCCCCACATCATCCAACCTTCTCTCCCTCTCATTCTCTTCATTTATCAACCCCTCAAAGTACTCTTTCCATCTGCTCAACACACTCTCCTTGCTTGTGAGTATTTTTCCCTCATTATCCTTTATCAACTTTACCTGCTGCACATCTTTCCTAGCTCAGTCCCTCTGTCTAGCCAATCGGTACAGGTCCTTTTCTCCCTCCTTAGTGTCCAACCTTTCATACAACTTTTCATATGGCTTATCCTTATCCTTTGCCACCTCTCTCTTTGCCATGCACCTCATCTCCTTATACTCCTGTCTACTTTCTTCATCTCTCTGACAATTCCACTTCTTCTTTGCCAACCTCTTTCTCTGTATACTCTCCTGTACTTCCTCATTCCACCACCATGTCTCCTTGTCATTCTTCCTCTGTCCAGATGTCATACCAAGCACCTTTCTAGCTGTGTCCCTTACTAGCTCTGCTGTAGTTACCCAGCTATTTGGTAACTCTTCACTGTCACCCAGTGCCTGTCTTAACTCTTCCCTGAACAGACCTCCAGAGTACATATATATACAATTATGTCTGTGTGAATCCACACACCAGAAACCTAATGTTTCAAGCATCTATATTTTAGAAAAGGTTTTAATGAAACTTTACTATTTAGACCAGGGGGCTTATCAGCCTGTAAACGTATAATCCATTTTTGTTCTATTTCTTCAGTTTTATTACAACAATCTCCACCTCTGGTATTTACACCTATATGCTCAATGACAAAAAAAATGGAACTCCTGGTCTAACCCTTCTCTGAAAACATGCAGTGCAAGTGCACTAGTTTATTTGCTGTTACGCATGTCCCTGTAATGTTCAAGGATTCTATCCTTCAACATTCGGTTAGTTTTTCCTGTATAGAATGCGAAACAAACGTTTCCAAAACAAAAATAAACCACGTTCCTAGTTCTGCAATCAGCATAATATTTAAATCAATCTTAAACTTCATAGAGGGATGTTCAAAGTGATTACCTGTATAAATATGCTTACATGCAGAGCAGTTTCTACATGGATAAGTCCCTGTCCTATTGGATAACATTACAGTACATTTATTAGATTTATAGCATAGTTGTTTCTTTAAAGAGCAATTATTCTTAAAGGAAAAAAGGGGGGTATCATAAATTACATCCTTTAATTCCTCTACAGCATGCAGAACATTCCAGTTCTTTTTAATCACTTCACAGGTTCTGTTAATGTCATTCGAAAAGGGGAGAACTACTCTGAGAGGTTCACAATCAATCTGCCTACTATCCACAGTAGTATTGGGATTAATCTCAGTCGTGTCACTAAAGTACGGTCTACATCTACAGCCTCTTTCATTCCAAGCAGCCTTAATACATTCATCTATTTCATGTTCTTTATATCCCCTGTCTAGGAACTCTTGTTTTAGTTCTTTCAGGGCTGTCTTAAGGTATGCATCGTTATTATGAATTTGCATTATCCTATACACTTGCCCTTTTAACACATTCCTTTTAACATGTCTTGGGTGCATGCTAATGTAGCGTAACAGGCTATTCCTTCTGGCCGGCTTCATATACAATCTTGTTTCAAAGATATTAAGCCTTTCCTTGTTGAACTTTATATCCAAAAACTCAATTTCAAAATCTGAAAATTTATATGTAAACTTAATAAAATGAGTAGTGCTGCACAAATAGGTGACAAAATCTTTAAGCTCATCAACAGTGCCATCCCAAAGTAAAAACAGGTCATCTACAAAACATATATACCATACAACATGTTTACTGAAAGGATTTCCGTCAAAGGTAAAGTCCAACTCCCATTGGACCAAACAAAGGTTGGCATAGCTGTTGCCACAAGGAGTGCTCATTGCTACACCAACCTTCTGTAAATAAAATGCATCACTGAACATGAAAGCATTGTTCTCTAAAATCATCTCAAGTACTGATGAGTGATATTTTTACTCTATCCCAATTCCTAAGGGTTAGAAACTTCTTTATGTTAGCTATGCCCCAATTATTTGGGATCACAGTAAACAATGATTCTATGTCCAAAGTTACTAGTAAACAGTCTGTCTTAAGATTCCGAGTTTCACTGTGCAACTTTTGCAAAAACATTTGCTTGAATGTTCTGCATGCTGTATTGGAATTAAAGGATGTAATTCATGATGCACCCCTTTTTTCCTTTAAGAATAATTGCTCTTTAAAGAAACAACTATGCTATAAATCTAATAAATGTACTGTAATGTTATCCGATAGGACAGGGACTTATCCATGTAGAAACTGCTCTGCATGTAAGCATATTTATATAGGTAATTACTTTGAACACCCCTCTATGAAGTTTAAGATTAATTTTAAATATTATACTGATTACAGAACTAGGAACGTGGTTTATTTTTGTTTCTGCAAAGTTTGTTTCGCATTCTATATAGGAAAAACTAACCGAATGTTGAAGGATAGAATCCTTGAACATCACAGGGACATGCGTAACAGCAAATAAACTAGTGCACTTGCACTGCATGTTTTCAGAGAAGGGTTAGACCAGGAGTTCCATTTTTTTTGTCATTGAACATATAGGTGTAAATACCAGAGGTGGAGATTGTTGTAATAAAACTGAAGAAATAGAACAAAAATGGATTATACGTTAACAGGCTGATAAGCCCCCTGGTCTAAATAGTAAAGTTTCATTAAAACCTTTTCTAAAATATAGATGCTTGAAATATTAGGTTTCTGATGTGTGGATTCACACAGACATAATTGTATATATATATATGTACTCTGGAGGTCTCTGTGGCTTTTATTCTTAATTGCTTTTAACTGTTTTAATCATGCTAGCTTGATTGTGCCTATATAAAGGGTATGCTTTCTGTTAGCAACTGAAGTCTGATGAAGCGGTTTTTCTGTACCACAAAAGCGCTTACTTTTGGTCCTTTTAACAATAAATATACATTTTATTTACCTGCCGTGAGTGACTGAGGTTGCTATTTTTGATTATTCTTATATATATTTTTTACTTTTATTGGTCACTTTCCTTGTGGGAGACTGTTTTTATTTCTTTCATTGCTGTGTTTTGGGATCTCACTTGGACATGGCAGAAGGCATTACAAGCTGTGCTGAGATGGGACAGAACCAGGACTTTAATGAAGAACACAATGGAGAACACATGCATGCTCTTTGCTGGAATGGTATCCTTCATAATAGTAACAATCCGTTACTATCAAATGATGCCCTAACACAGACTATTCCTATTCTGAATAATGATGAATCCTATGAGAACTTTATTACTAAATATCATGTGCTTGAAAATAAACTCTATCAATTCAAGTGCCTGCAATGGCAGCACTTCCATCTTGAAGCATCATTGCACTTCAATACAGTTCCCAGAGGTTTGAGAGTGTTAACCATGCCCAGCTATGGTGGAACTTATCCTGAGCTACTACGGTACTGGCAACAACTGAATTTGGAGTTGAGCACCAAATATATGCAGCTCATCATTGACTTTTTTCTTCCGCACGAGAGAGAGCTGCTCAGTGAGATAAATGTTTTACAGAATGAGTTGTTAGACCAATTTCAGGATGACTTATTTTGCAATAAGCTTGATTCCCTATATGACAATATTGCTGTTTAAGAAACTGCAGACTGTCAAAAATGCGGAAATTACTGAGAGAGAAGACTGTTTTTATTTCTGGCGCCAGCTAGATTAGTTGATACTAAAGCTACATATATGCCATGGCTTACAAATGAAACAAGAACTCTCATTAGGAAAAGAGACAAGGCTTGACAATCATGGTGCTCCTGTAAAACCCAAATCAATCACAAAGTATACCAACAAATTAGAAATAAGGCTAACTACCAAATCAACCAAGACAAAAATACTAACACAGTAACTCACAATGGAAGCATCAACATAATCCCCCAAAAGTTGGGAGCAGTATTAATTCCATTCTTCACCCAGGACAAACCACCACCCCCCCACCCCCCAACATACCACACTGTCCAGATACCATTGCAAATGAATTTAACAAATACTTCACAGAAAGCATATTATCCCTGGTAAACATATCAGTGCAGATCATCCTCTAACTCTGAAAACTACCAACCATAATAGCCCATCCTTTTCTTTCCATCCCATTCCCACAGATAGCATAGAAACACTTATCATGAAACTCAAACACACTGCACCTTCAGCTGATAACTTGCCAACTGAATACTTAAAGAAAACAGCTGAAGCCATATCCTTCCCTGTGTCACTTCTTATTAATAGGTCCATACCAGAACAATATGTTTCACAAACATGGAAACTTGCTCACACAATTTCCCTAAACAAAGGAGTTAATTCCACAGAGCTCGCCAACTATAGACCCATCATCATATTTTCCCCACTATCAAAAATCCTTAAAAGACATATCCACTCACAACTACTTCAATACCTTACCACCAACAAGCTACTATCACAGACCCAACATGGTTTCAGGCCCCACCACAGCACCACAACAGCACTGCTCACCTTCAGAAATACCATTAACCAACTCAAAAATTATGGTAAATGCATCTCTGCAGTACACCTAGACATGTCCAAGGCCATTGACACTATTCCCCATCCCAAATTACTTTCTGCTCTTTTCAATCTGAACCTCAACCCTTCTGCTCTCCTGTGCTTCCAAAGATATCTAGATGGTCGCCAACAATCAGTAAAATGATAAAACACCTTTTCACCCCCACACCCAGTCTAGGAGTTTCACAAGGCTCCATTTTTTGGCCATTACTCTTTAGTGTATTTACAAATAACCCAAGTACCACCACCCCACTAGCCTCAAGCATACAATACACTGATGTTTCAACACTTATTTGGGCAGCATCCACCTTAGATCACCTCCAGAACATAACACAGACATATTTTTCAGAAATTGAACTATGGCTATCAAGCCATCAGCTCATACTTAACCCAAAGAAAAGAAAACTTATGATCTTCTAACCCATGAGATCCTCTCTCCCACTACCTCCTTCTCAATCACTGCCAACAACAATACAATAATCCATCCTGACTCAAAGACAAAACTACTAGGAGTCATTGTCGATAACAACCTAAGATTTGACCTACATATATCACAAACTATTAAAAATGTTCACAAAAAATGAGCACCTTATATAGAAACAAAAAGTATCTTACTGACACCACTAGGGTAGCTATTGCAAGAATCCACCTCCTATCATCACTATTTTACACCTCCCCAGTTCTCATTAACCTTAAAAAGACAGACCTGAAAAAACTAGAAACATGCTGTAATAAAATAGCTAAATTTGTCAGTGATTGTCTACACTACACCCACTAATGTCAAAACTTAGAAAAACTGTCCTGGTTAGAACCACCTCATCTACTATTCTACAACCAACCAACTATGGCTCACAAACTTGTATACCAGCCCAAAAAAAAAAAATCACTGCCCGACAAAACATCCTTCAACGCCACACCATCAACTGTTGCTTACATTCAGCAAATAAATCTCTACTTCATGTCAAAATTCAACAATATCGCTGGTGACTCCTTATTCTCACACCAAGTACAAAAAACTGGAACTCACTCCCTCATTCTATTAGAGCCACATTCAACTTCAACCACTTCAAACATGCTCTAAAAAACGTTCTTAAATGATTCTTGGCTTTGTTCCTGCACCAGTCCAGTCTGACTGGCTACATATATTCCTACTAATACTTTATCTCTAACTCTTCAGCTCTTTTTCTTGCCCATGTTTTCTAAAACTGCTGCTGTCTAAACTCCTAACATTTTCTTTTCTTTTCAGCTGCCTCGGTATATCATGCTATAACTATACTGTCTGTCTTCACATAATCTCTTCTTGTACCATAGAAATATATTTTTTATAATTGTTAAGAGTAAAAACTAACAAGCTGTAATATCAGAAGTTCTATGTTATGAATTGTTAATTTGTAGTGCTAAACTTTATTATTATATGTGGAGGTTTTCTCCCTGGGCCTCCACTGAAAATGGGTCTATATCCCAGTCAGACTTTCCCAGTAAACAAAAATAAAATAAAATAAAAAAATAAAAAATAATGGACACTATAAAATATATGATGAAAGAGGACTATAGACTGGGGGATGGGAATGTGGAGTCATACTGAAAATGGAAAATGATAATGTTATGCGTGTACCTAGTATTATTAATGTTTGTGGTAACGGGTTTTGTGAAATACAGGGGTCAACCAAAAACTTATTTTTGTGGAAATAATGATCACTTAATCAATGAATGTGATAAAAAAGATGTTATTTATGTGGTGAAACAGGGCATAATGCAAAAAATGTGATTTAAAGTGCAAAAAATGTGGCAATACTGGTCATTCATGGCTAGATTGTAAAATGAATGTGCAAGAAAATAAAAATCAAGTTATACATTAGAAAGAGATAGAAGAATGTGTTATACTTGAAAATGTACAAGAAGATGTAACTAATAAAGAGGTTGTACATGAAGTTGAAGAAACTAACAAGGAAAAAGAAAGAGAGGAGACAAGTGAGGAAGAAGCTGACTGGCATACAGAAGAAATAAAAATAATGTGATAGGTAAAAGAGTTAAAGAAAGGAAAAGAAAATTCAAAAATATAATGCTTAAAGAAAATAAGAAAGGAAAGGGATAAAAAAAATTGTCATACTAACTGTTTTATTTATTTTATTTATTTATTTTACATTAGTTGACCGGGCTAGTCTAACTGAATACATGTCCATTTTCAGTAGAAGCCCGGGGAGATAAGCTACGATGAGAACAATAACAAAATCATATATACAAAAATTAATGTAAACAAGGTACAGTGCAGTTACATTAGTGAGACTAATCAAAAAGATTAGAAGTTCATAACATATAGCAAAATATGCCGGTATAAGTAGTATCATTCAAATGCAGTTTAAATACATAGTATATAGAAGATAAGGCAGCTGATTATATACACTTTATTAGTACAAAAGTATTTACATTAATAAAATTCAAGAAGATGTAAGTAATAGTATGTAGAAGTAGAAGGTTAGTTGTTCTTAAGAAAGGGGATAGATTACTGAGAAGGAGGGTAGGCTGAACCTAGTAAGAAGCGCTAGTTGATCAGTCAGGTTCAGTACAGGGGCACAGCTAGTGTGTTTTGAGGTAAAGTTTCAGTTTGGTTTTGAAAAGTGATATAGAGGGAAGTGAGGAAGGTTCACTGGGGAGAAGGTTCCAGGATTTTCCAACAGTATTAGAGAAGAGAGAGTCTCCAGCCCTGTTGTTTGATTTGCAAATATTGACAAGAAGTTTATGAGATGAATGTAAGGTCTTCAGATTGTTGTAGGGGGTGATGAGGGTAGATAGAACAGGGGTATTTGTTGGATGATGAAGGGTTTTATGAACAATGGTCAGTTGGTAGAATTTAGGATGATTTTGTAATTCTAGCCATCCTAGCTGTTTTAGATTGTAATAGTGGTGGATTCTAAATGGGTTGCCTGTAGCAAATCTGGCTATGTTATTGTAGCAGGTTTCCATTTTATTAAGGCTGGTTTTGGATAGATTAGTTTATATAGGTGAGGCATAGAGGAGAGTTGAGATTAGGTGGGTATGAACTATAGTTACTCTAACTGCAGCAGAGAGGAAGTGTTTGATCCTGTAGAGAGAGCCTAGTTTTCTATTAACAGTTTTTATAGTATTGTTGATATGGGTGTCAAAGTTAAGGTTGTTATCTACGGTGATACTTAGTAGTTTGGTAGTTGGATCTGGGGGAATGAGAGTACCATTACTGGACGTGACTGTGAAATCTATAGGGGGTGACTTGTGAATAGGGGTAAAAAGGAGGATCTTAGTTTTTTGGGGGTTCAGAAGGAGGCAGCATTGTGTAAACCATAGTTCAACTGCGTTAAACACATTTTGGGTAAGGGTGTTAAGTTCTGATATAGATGTGGCTGAGCATATCAGTGTGGAATCATCTGCATATTGTACGCATGTTGCGTGGGGATTTCTAGGTGAAGGTCATTAATAAATATAGAAAACAGGAAAGGTCTTAGAATGGACCCTTGAAGGACATCAAGGTTAATGGGGAGGTTGGTAGATAATGTGTTGTGCCAGAGTGCAGGCTGTTGTCTGTTATCTAAATAGGACTTGAACCATTTTATAGCTAATGGCTCTAGTGACAGGGATTTGAGGATATTTATAAGTATCTGGTGGTTTCCATATCGAAAGCTTTAGACAGATCTATAAACAGTGCAGAGGAAAGCAAATTGAGGTTACGTTTTTTTTTGTTAATACAGACAGTAAAGGAAAGGAGGGCAGTAGTAGTGCTGTCAGAAAGTCTGAAAGCATGCTGGCAGCTGGAAAGTAAATTATTTTGGATTAGGTGGTCTAGCAATTGCTTGTGGATGCATTTTTTCCATGAGCTTAACTAAGGGAGAAAGTAGGGTTATGGGACGAAATTGGAGAATTCAGTACAGTTGTGAAGGGGAATAATATGGGAGACCTTCCAGATTTTAGGGATGTCTCCTTCAGTGATGGTTCTATTAATGAGAATGGAAATGAGATAGGCAATGGATTTGGCTGCTATTTGTAGATATTCAGTGGGTAGTCGGTCTGCTGAAGGGAGCGTGGTTTTAGTTTTAGGAGAAGGGTAAGAATATATGTAGATGGGGCTGGTTGGAAGAGAAATGGAGGTGGTGGGATAGTGTTAGATTTGGTTAACGTTAAGTTCTGAGTTGATAACTGACTAGCAAGAGTTTGAATGGCTTCACTAAAAAAGGTATTAAAGGCATTGGCAGTCTGCTTGGGATTATCCTGGTCTGTGCCTTGTGGGTTTGGTGTGATGGAATGACCTGGGTATAGTAATTGGTTAATACTTGCACAGAACATTTGTGGTTTATTGTGGTGATTCTGCTGGAATTGTAGGTAGTAGTTTCTTTTGTCAGACAGTATAGCTTTTTAGTGCTATTTCTCAGTTGTGTGAAGTTTTGTTGGTCTACAGGGTTTTTTGGTTAAATGGTATTTAGCCCAATACTTGTTTCTGAGATGGATTTGTTGCTTGGTTTCTTTTGAGAGCCATGGGGCAGATTTAGTTCACATTCTGATAGAGTGGGTTGGTGCATGGTGTTCTAGTATGGTTAGGAATTTAGAATTAAAGTGATTAACAGCTTCCTCCAGTGGCAGGTTTTTCAAGGGGGACCAGTTATATGCTCTAAGTTCTCTTTGGAAGAGATTGGGGTTAAAGTTTTTTTTGGTTCTTATAGTCCTAAAAGTAGTTGGAATGGGTAGATTGTTTTTTAAGCCTGATGATATAGATAAGTGAGTGATCACTTACATCATCAGGGAGGGTTCCTGCTTCATAAGTTTGGCCATGGTTATTGATGAGTATCCAATCTAAGGTACTTTCCTTCTTATTAGGCTTGTTTATCCTGGTGGGAGAGGTAATGGTTTGCATAAAACCAAATAGGTTAATATGGGTGGTAGGGTGGCTACTGCTACAGCTCTTCCAATCAATATTAAGGATTATGGTTTCTCGGGGTAAGTTCTGAGATAACCAACAAAGGGTATTTTCTACAGTGGTAATGTTGTTACCAGGAGGAAGATAGATACAGATTATATAGATGGATTTGAATGTGTTAAGTTGAAGCTTGGTAATAAGAATTTCAGCATTTGAGTCTTGGGGTGGTTTATAGTCATAGGTAGTAATCTGTAATTCTGATTTAAATAGGATAGCTACTCCACCACCCTTTTTGGGTGCTCTGTCAAGTCATAAGATATTATAACCGGGTGGGATGATTTCATTGTCTTTAGTTACAGGTTTTAACCAAGTTTCTGTTAAGCAGAGTATGTCAAAGGAGTAGACTTCCAAGAGAGCATGAAGTTGTGCAGTTTTATTATTTATGCTACATATATTGAGGTGTGCTAATAAGAGTATGTTTGGAGGTTCTTAAAAGCTGAAAATATTAGCTTTAAATGCAAACAGTATGAACACTTTTAAGTGGAGAATAGCCATATTACAATGGTGTGCTACAGTAGATGCACATACTGTTTTACAAAATATCAGATTACCAACAGAGGAAGAAAGAACACAAACTGAAAAACTTTGGAATGATGCGATAGTTTGGAACATGGGGGAAAGAAACGTGCTCAGGCATATGTATATTATGTCAAGAAGGCATATGTATATTATGTCAAGAAAGCATTAAAATGTCATATGTAGCCATAATGGAACTAGGAAAAATTATGGTAATAGACTTCAGATGAAAAAATATGTGTATAGAATTATAGTTTTATATGCATATGTAACAAAAAGAGAGAGAAATGCTGTTTAAAAATATTCTTGAACATGTTTGTGTAAATATGGACATTATAGTGGTAGGTGATTTTAACTGTAATTTAAGAAAAAATAAGAACAATTGTGATGCTAAAATGGTTAAAGAAATTATGAGAACTGGAAAGTTAAGTGTATGGGAATATAATCACTGGACCTACAAAATGAATACAATTAGGACAGAAATTAATTATTTTTTAATATCTGATAGTTTAAAAGTTAAAGAGAAAGGAATTAAGTATGCTGGATTTTTGGATCATGTGGCTATATGGGTTCAAGTACAGGGAAATGAAGAATATATAAGAATAGGAAAAGGAATAAAGAGAATTAATGAAATGAATTAGATTTAGAAGAGAAAAAACTTATACAATTATGGGAAAAATCATATAAATATGAGAGCATTTTATGAGAATTGGACTGTTTGGTGGCTTAATTTTAAAGAGAAATATAAAAAGTGGTTTTAGAATGTATAAGGAAGAAAAGAAGAAAAGAAAAAGAGACATATAACATATTAAGTCAAGAAACATTCACAGACTTATTAGAGAAGAAAAATGTATTTCTTTTATGAAAAAGAAAGAGAAATATATACAATGAATCAAATTAAAATTAACAACTTGTTATATAAACAAAAATATTATTTACAAAGAAGAGGTAGCACTAAATTTGAGTAAAATAAAAAAGAGGGGAAAAACAATAAGAAAATTAAAGAATAACAAAGGTAAGAATGTAAGACAGCAAGAAGAAATATATAAAATAATGAAAGAATATGTATTGGAAATATTTGTTAAAAGGGAAGAAAACATAGAACAAATGCATAAAGGTGAAAAATTAAATAAAGATAATGAGTATATAGAACAAAACTACGAAAGAATTGAATGAAATTCTAAAAAAATATTAACATGAATTCTGCAACAGGACTGGGCAGAATTGAATATGGTATACATAAAGAAATGAAAAGGTGGCAAAAATAATTTTTGTAGGAGTTATGAATGAATGGTTAGAAACTGGAATTAAAGAGAAAGGGATTTGTACAGGAATTATAAAATCTATATTTATATAAGGAAATAAAGAGAAGATAAAAATGGAAACCTATAACATTGAATAATGCAGATTATAACATTTTTATGACAATAATATACAAAAAGGTTATAAAAAACGGATAGAATATATGACCAAAATGTATTCAGAAGAAAAGGAAAATGAAGTCAAGAGTTATTATGGATAATAAGGGAAATAATTGATGATATCATAAATAAAAATGTAGAAGCAAAGGTTACAATAAGGAGTACAAGTAAAGCCTATGACAGTTTTCAACATAAATCATTATGGGAAATTTTGCTGGTATCTAATATAAGCAAAAAAATATTACAAGTGATAAAATCTGTTTATGAAAGAAACTATATGAAACTACATGTAAATGGTTGGATTGAGGAAGAAATAAAAATAAAACGTGGAATAAAGCAGGCCTGCCCAGCTAGTACTGTAATTTTCGCATTAGTTATGAATGTAATAAAGAAAGAAATTAATAAAATCCCAAGTAGTGGTGGATACAAAATTATGAAGGAAGTACAATTGCCAGTAATGTATAATTATGTGGATTATATTGTGCTAATTGTTGAAAACAAAGTGTGACTGGAAGAAGTAAATGAAAAATTAAGTATAAACTAAAAATGGTTTAAGTGTAAATAAAAAGAAACGTAAAGGATTTGGTTTTGAAAGTATGATAGGAGGTATTGAGTTCAATGAAAAATATATAGACCTGTTAGTAACAGCCTGCATTTCATTGCTGGAACCTGTGTTCTGAGAGATTGCTTTTCCATCTATGTGGAAATATACATAGCTAAGTATATTGTTTTGGTTTTAGAGTTTGTACTGTTAATTGTTGCTTATAGATTTTCAGATCTCTGCTGAAAGTGTTTTCCCCACTTCCGTCTATTTTTTGCTGTGCCTTCAGTTGGTATTTTTTTTTTATGTGTGTGTTATCCAACTCAAATATCACTTGCATAAAATTAGACCTGTTAAAATAGCCTGCATTTCATTTTTGGAACCTGTGTCTGAGAGACTGATTTTCAATCTATCTGGAAATATACAGAGCTAAGTATATTTTTTTGGTTTTAGAGTTTGTACTGTTAATTGTTGCTTATAGTTTTTCAGATCTCTGCTGAAAGTGTTTTGTCCCACCCACCCTTCCTATTTCTGGCTTGTAGTTTAAATTTGGCAGCTTTTGCAGTTGCCCGCCCCACTGTAGATTTGATCTGGGACACTCCCCCAGTCCCATCTCTTCACCACATTCTACCTAATAAACTCTTTCTGCACTTGCTTTTAGTCCTTTTTAATTTAATTGCATTTTTAAACTGTGTTTGGTCTAATATTGCTACATACTCAAGTGTGCTAGCTTGCACTGCATGTGAATTGTTTTTACTGCTGTTTTAGCTACTTTTTTGTAAAAAAATAGTGTAAGCCTGTCTCCTACCTTTCCTGTAACTAGTGTAGTCCAGATACAGATTTGCTGTATCCATGACTGTATGAAAGCTTCTGAGCCCCCCAAGCCTTTCTGTGTTGGAGGGAAGCCTTCTAGCTTATCAGTGGGAGTGGTAAGCACTAGGTAACCTGTCTACCACATAAGGAGTGGTTCTGGCACAGAAATTGTAGTTATTGGCCGTTTGGACAATATTTTCCATCTCTTTCAACTTTCTGATTTGAAAGCCTGCATTTGCACTTGTTTCTGTCCTGTAACGCATCTAGTGTAGATACAGATTCTTAGTTTTAGCACTTAAATTTGATTATTTATGCACAGCACTTGTTCAGAACTTGTAAGCACTAAATAAGCTACTAATTACTGTAACAGTCAACCTTCTTCATTACTTACTTACTTTTGTACTTACTTTTCTCACTTGCTTTGAGAAAAGCAGCTCTTGTACTCACTTTCCTCACTTATCTAGAGGAAAATATTTTTTTTATTCAGGCATGTCCAAGAGTCAGCTCCCAGTGTTCTCTCCTGTCTATCTTATGAATCTGGGCATCTTGAGGCAATGCAGAAATTGCCTCATGTACACAGAAAACCCTCTCCTCCTACCACCCAACACTACAACCTGTGAGAGATGCACATATCTAGCCAAATTGGTAGGTAAATCTCTCTCCAACCAAGACTGAACTTGACAGTCAAGAGGAGAAGGTAAAACATTTGCACCACACTACACTCATCATATAGTCTCACTAAATCTACACCACCAAAATCAACACATAGTAACACAAATAACATTCGCAGAGGCTCTCAATAATAATCTGCTAAGCAACAGAGACCTCCAAAGCAGAAACGCAAGCAACCTCTATCCCCAACACAACCCAAATGACACATAACCCACAGACTGAGTGTGCCACTCAACCACAGCCAAAAAGGCAAAACAACGTACCCAACACACTAGTCATAGGTGACTCTATAGTCAGGCACACTGATGTCCCACTCACCAGGCTAAACATGGAGAAGGTTACTGTCAGCTGCCTGTTGGGTGCCCGGATCTGCCACATAACCCATGCACTCAGGTCACTCCACAAGTACCAATGTGACTCTGTCATTGTTCATGTTGGTGTGAATGACCTGAGATGTACCTCCCTGGACTACATGAAAAAAGACATGGAAGAGCTCTCCGATCTTGTAGTCCAGGCAGGTATGACCCTAGCCCTGAGTAGCATTCTGCCATTGCCCAGAATGATACCACAGTACAAGGACAAAATGAATGACTTCAACAATTTGCTAAGCTTCTGGTGTCATTCTAAGGGGGTCCAGTATCTGTCTGCTTGGGATGACAAGGTCGACAGACCATGATGCTTTGTCAGAGATGGCCTGCACCTGTAACCCCTGGGATTCCAGATACTGGCTAAGTCTCTTGCTGCCCCTATAGTACCTTTTTTAGGCAAGGTTCAAATGACAAATTCACCACTATAACAGGAACAGGCAAGCAAAAATTGAGGGTAATGCTACTCAATGCTAGAAGTCTAAATCTCAAAATGCACTCACTCGAGGCACTCCTTAAAATGGAAAACTTTGATATCTGTGCAGTGACTGAGACCTGGTTCAAGGCTCCAGAGAGCACCCCTGCACTACCAGGCTGTAACTCATACCACACTTTTCAGCTATGTAACCTGGACTGAAACACCAAAGGTGGAGGTGTGTTCATATTCATTAAGGATATCCACACCTCCAGGCTAGTTGCTCAGCATAATGCATCCAAGGTTATCCAAGTGCAACTAACTCTGGGTAAAACTGCAATCCAAACCTTAGCTAAATGCTTTCTGGATTTCATAAACTCCAACTTATCTACACCCCCACCAGGGGCAGAAATATCCTAGACATAGTCATTACCAACATGAGTGTCAGGTGTTCTACACCTTAAGTCAGCTCCTCGTTGGTCCAATCCGACCATAAGTTAATCACCCTTGATATCCACATCCTGCCCCTACCCCCATTAAGGAAACCACAGTAAAAAAATTTCTCCAAAGTCAACTTCATGCTTCTTAAGACAAAAGTGGTGAACTTCATGACACCCTTGCAGATGAACAATACAGTTACAACTGCTGAATCCTACACAAATGCACTCTATAAGCACTTACACAAGTGCATGGATCATGCTATCCCAAACAGAAGCAAGAGGCTATCCTCCAAACAAAGGAAGCCAATCTGGTGATCCCCTGCCATAAACAAACTGTACAACAGAAGGAAGAAACTGTTGCAAAAGAGAGTAAAATCCCATGAGTGGAGGAGCTCCCTAGTCAGCCTCAGTAAGAAGCTGAGATCCCTTATAAGATCTTCCAAAGCTAGCTACGAAAACAAAATTGCCACTAATTCTAAGGACAACCAGAAAGCATTCTATAGCTATGTCAAGAATCTCAATGGCAACACACAGATCTGCTCTGAGTTACAGCACAATGGCACAAAAATTACTGAACTAACTGATATTGCCAACATCCTGGCAGATAGGTTCAGTGCTTACTTTACCTCCGCTCACCTCCTAAAGGGCCCATATCTATACAGGAAGAATGCAGAGTTCCTGTAATCACAACTATGCAGGTAAAAGCTGCACTCTCTAAAGCCAAAAACACAGCATCCATGGGACCGGACAACATCCCAGGCTGCATTTTACATGAACGTCAGAACAAACTGGCTCCCCACCTAAGCACCATGTTCAATAATAGCCTCGCATCAGGCTTTGTGCCCACAGAATGGTGCACAGCAACAGTTATTCCACTCCACAAAGGGGGAGCCACCACTGATCCCGGGAACTATCGCCCTATTAGCCTGATGAGCCTGGTCTGCAAGGCCATGGAACATATCATCATGGAACTCATAAACAAAGACATTGGTAACCTCCAAACTCTGGATCCCACCCAGTTCTGGTTGTGCCTCCTGAACCTGATCGACCTCTTTGAGGCAGTCACCAAAGCCGTAGATGAGGGTAAGGTGGTTCACACAGCCTACCTTGACCTCGCCAAGGCTTTCGACACCATCCCCCATTTTGGAATTATAGCTAAACTCACTAAACTAGGTATAAATTCTATGTCACAAGATGGGTTGCCAACTGGCTCACTGACAGAACCCACACTGTAAAAGTTGCAGACTCCAAATCTGACCTCAAACCAGTGACAAGTGGAGTACCACAGGGTTCAGTCTTGGGACCTCTCCTGTTTGGTATTTACTTCTCTGAAGTACAGGCTAACACAGAAGGACTGTGGCTAACAAAGTTCGCAGATGACTACAAACTAGGAGTCATAGTCAAGTCACCAAATCATGTGGACATCCTACAGAAGGTGTGTCACAGATGAATGGCTGTGATGCCTTATAAATACAAAAGCTGAACAGTTCTTATTATATGATCTGAGGAAGGCATATTTGATGAAAGCGCTTATCGGAAGACTGAGGACTGCTTGTTTTATGTTATATTCTTTTTATTAAAGTTTTGATTTTATTATTAAGTTTACTGCCGTGGTGGACAACAGGCGTTTTTAGTAGTGTTTGCCTTTTCTTTTCCTCGTTGTTGTCCTTCACATCGTAAGAAAGTTTCTTACCTAACATATAAAGCTATGTCAAACCCGGAGCTGTTGGACATGCTACACCTAAAAAAATCCCAATACATCCAAGCTACATGCTCTAGGGACCTAAACCTTGTCACCACAATAAACAGGACATGCTGGAGGGATAGATCCCTGTCCCAGAGACTTCCCATTCTCTGGAACAGGCTACCCATTTATGTCAAGCAAAGTTCTTCATTAGCACTCTTCAAGAAAAATCTTGAGTCAATGGGAAATAGGAAATACACCCCGGGGATCACTTCTGTGTCTCTGCTCGACAGTAGCACAGGAAAATAACTTTCTTGGGTGGCATAAGCCAGGGAACCTTGTTGGCTAGGCTTACATACGCCCTTGGGCCGATAGCCTAGTACCTACCTATGAACCTCTAAACCTATAGATATATTAGGAATAATATTTGGAAGGAATGAATACAGACAACAACAATGGGATAATGTACTCAAAGAAGTAAAGGATCTGACTAATTTTTGGAAATCATATAGATTTTCATATAGAAAAAAAGCTACTTGTTGAATACCATGGCAATAGGGAAAACTGCTTATGTTGTTAACATCTATACGATTCCTATTAAGTATGAAAAGGAACTAATAATGATTATATTTTCTTTTATATAGGCCTCTAGACTGAATCCAATCAAAAGAGGGATTCTATATATGAAAGAAGAGCAAGGAGGCTTTGGTTTAATAAACCCAATAGTACATGCACCATCTTTAATTCTATATAAGGAATTAAAAGGAATTATGAAGAAAAATGAAAACTTGATAGAAATTATACCGTATTATAAATACAAAGCAAAGAATTGTAGGAAGGAATAGAAGTTAAAAAAAGAAGTAAAGGCATTGTGAATGAAGAAATGAAAGAGTACCGAAACAAAATTGTGTTATAGAACATAAAAAAGAATATATGTGAAAAAATAGAAAGGAATGGTACTTAAATATTATGAAAGCATTTTATTCCAATGATCCATGGACAGATTTAGAAATAGATACAAAAGCTGTAATGATGAGATATAATAACTATAAAATGGTTAAAGAATGTAATGATTTTTTATTGAGATTGTCTATTAGAAAACTACTGGTTAAAGCAAATATGCCATACAAGAAAAAGCAAGATAGAATATGTAATAAATGTAGAGAGTTTGAGATCACTGAACATGTGTTTTTGAAATGTGAAAGAGTTAATAATTTGTGGAAAGAAATATGTTAACATAACAGGGTTTAGGGTTTGTTAAAATCTGAGCAAAAAATATGGACATAATAGAATTTCATAGTTTCATACTTTCATAGAGATATGCTAGGCTCAAGACCATTAGGGCCTTTATAAGCTTAGGCACGCAATCCATCCAAACTACATCCCCTGCTAACATGTGTGCTTTAATTGGGAGGATATGTTTGTTAGGAGGGGTATGTTAGTTAGGAGGTTGCTAAAACGTTATGTGGGGGTGATGTTAGGGAAACTTTACTATCAGCATCTGTCTATGAGAGACATAGGGGGCCAGTCTGGGGATGAATTTATGATTACCCATCCAATGTTATTTAGGGAATGTTTACTGTCAGACTCGATCTATAAGAGACATGGGGGCCAGCCTGGGGATGAATTTGCAAATCCCCATCCAATGGTGAAGGTTACATTCTTATTTTGTTCTTTATTTCTTTGTTATTTATAGCACTTTGTGTACTGTGTATTTTTCTAGCTAGATTCACTGTGTGTGAGGTATTAACTGGAAATTGTCCACTTTTATAAAGCATCTGTTGGGTTGTTTGTTTCTGATAACTTGTTGCAGTTAAAATATTTTTTCTAGATGCTCCTTTAGCTGTTTAAAACTTTCATTTAAAAGCTCACTGCTGCTTTTCAGCTGTGAGAAACATTTCTGCAGTTTGTTCTAAGTAGTGGGGATATTTGTAGCATTTCCATATTCAGGCTTGTATTTGGGTCTAGTGTTTGTGGAGGCTGTGTGTCTGAGCACATATTCAGGGACATCTTGGTTTAGCCAAAGCCGTCATGCATTTCAGTGAGAGAGAATTGTTTGAGGTCATTGGCTGACTGAGGTCACCTGGACTACAGCTTAGACTAAGCACCTCATTGGTTCTTTTGAGATTTATTTCTTAAAAGCTGTCTCAGGTTTCAACCTTCTGTTACCTAAGAAGTTCAGTTGTGAAAAAAAAAATGTTATCTGCTTTTACTGTATTTGTGTTTCTTCCTACTTTATTTTGCTTTTGCGTCATCTTAAAAGTACTCAATTGTATTTATTACTGCTTGGTGTAACTCATTCTAAGCCTTTTAGTTTAAGCACTTGGGCTTCAGACCAGTTGTTTTACATTAAGAAGGTTTGTGGTCTGCACTGTAGTGGCAGAACAGGTAGCTTACATCCTTCTAAGTTGGGAACTGCTGATTGAGGGCTCAGTGTCTGTTATTCTAAAAGTGTATTAATTTTGGTTTAAGCATTTGGGCTTCAGGCCAGTTATTTTACATTAAGAGGGATCGTGGTCTGCACTCTTGTGGGAGGAGAGGCTGGATTCTGCCCTTCTGAGCTGGGAATTTCTGGTTAAAGGCTTATAGTGCCTGCATATTTGAACTGCTTCTTACTGAAATTGGTGCACCTTGTTTGCTGTAGCATAGACTAGATCCAGGCCTGCTGAATCTGGCTTTGTTTGTATAACTTGAGCACTAATCCAGGCATTCTTTAAAGTATTCAATTGCATTTATCACTGCTTGGTAGTAACTTGATTAAAGTGTAGCTATCATTCTAAGTCTTTTGGATTAAGCACTTGGGCTTCAGACCAGTTGTTTTACATTAGGAAGGTTTGTGGCCTGCACTGTGGTGGCAGGAGAGGTAGCTTGCATCCTTCTTAGTTGGGAACTGCTGATTGAGGGCTCAGTGTCTGTTATTTTAAAAGTGTATTAGTTCTGGTTTAAGCACTTGGGCTTCAGGCCAGTTATTTTACATTAAGAAGGTTCGTGGTCTGCACTCTTGTGGGAGGAGAGGCTGGACTCTGCCCTTCTGTGCTGGGAATTTCTGGTTAAAGGCTTATAGTGCCTGCATATTTGAACTGTTTCTTACTGAAATTGGTACACCTTATTTGATGTAGCATAGACTAGATCCAGGCCTGCTGAATCTAGCTTTGTTTGTATGCTTGTTGTTTGTTATTTCCCTGAAAAGCTAATTCCACCTAAAACCCGGCTTTTCAGCACTTCTGTGGATCCCTAGTGATATCTGCATTGCTTACTGTACTTATTTCCTTGTTTCACTTGAAAGAAAGTTACTGTTTGTCATTTTTGCATTTAAGTTACCTGTAACACATTGCATTTAAGTTACCTGGCACTTGCTCACTAAAGCAATTATATAAGTCAGCACTAAAAAATTAAAAGCACTACACCCTCACAAACTCCCCTTGAGTACTTTGTTCCCCATTGGCCCTTTATTTCAATTATAAAGGAATTTCCAATACTATTCTAGCATGTCCAAAGGTCAGTTGTCAATCTCCTCTCTGGTCCAGCTGGTGAATTTGGGAATCTTGAGGCAATGTTACAACTGCCTCATGTACACAGACAACCCTCTCCTCCTCCCAACAAATTCCAACACATGTGAGAGATGCAACCATATAGCCAAACTGGAGGCTAAGCTCTCTCAACACAGTACTGGTGTAACCAGTCAGGAGGAGAAGGAAACCACACTCACTACAATTCCAGTCTCACATAGACCTACCACAACAGCAAACCAAACACATAAACACACAAAACATACTGGAGGCTCTAAATAAAAATCTGCCTAAGCAGCAGAGACCTCCAAAGCAGACACCCAAGCAACCACTACCCCAAAACAAAACACGTGCAACACATAGCTCACAAAGCCAGTGTGCCGAACAGTCACAGCCCTTAAGGCTAAACAACACACCTGATACACTTGTAATAGGTGACTCTATCGTCAGGCACACTGACGTCCCGCTCACCAAGCTGAACAAGGAGAAGGTCACTGTGAGCTGCCTGTCGGGCACTAGGATCCGCCACATAACACAAGCACTCAGGTCACTCCAAGGCAAGTATAAATATGACTCAGTCATTGTCCATGCTGGTGTGAATGACCTGAGACATACCTCCCTGGACTACATGAAAAGAGACATAGAGGAGCTCTCTGAGCATGTAGTCCAGGCCGGTATGACCCTGACCTTGAGTAGCATCTTTCCCTCACCAAGAATGATGCCACAATATGAAGACAAGATGATCAACTTCAACAATTGGCTTAAGTATTGGTATCATTCAAAGGGGATCCAATGCCTGTCAGCCTGGGATGAAATGCTTGACAAGCCACGATGCTTCGCTAGGGACAGCTTGCACCTGTCACCCCTGGGCTTTCGGATATTGGCAAAGGCTCTTGCTACCCCCATAGTGCCTTTTTTAGGCAAGGCTCAAAAGACAAACCCACCTCCATAGGTATCACAAGGGATAAGAAACTAAGAGTAATGCTACTCAACGCCAGAAGTCTAAACCTCAAGATGCACGCACTCGAAACTCTCCCTAGCATGGAGAACATTGATATCTGTGCAGTAACAGAAACCTGGTTCAAGGCTCCTGAGAGCACCCCAGCACTACCAGGTTATACCTCATACCATGCTTTTCGGTCCCAGAACTTGGACCGAACCACAAAAGGAGGGGGAGTATCAATATTCGTCAAAGATACCCACACCTCCAGGTTGGTGGCACAGCATGAAGCAGCAGAGACTATCCATGTGCAACTAACAGTGGGTAAAACTGCCTTCCAGTTTATAGCCTACTACAGACCACTCTCCCAAACCCAGGAACCCCACTCGGCCTTCCTGAGAACACTGGAAAATATGAAGGTCTCTCCAAACACCATTATATTGGGCGACTTCAACTACCCAAACATAGACTGGGAGCATTACTCTAGCTCCAACACCCTAGCCCAAAGGTTCCTAGAATTTATAAACTCAAATGCTATGGAACAACTTGTTACCACTCCCACAAGAGGGGAAAATATACTGGACATGATCATCACCAACATGGGGACTCTATGCTCCAGACCAGAAGTGTATCCCTCACTGGTAAGATCAGACCATAAACTAATCTCACTGGATATTCACATCCCGACCCCACCCCTGCCTAGAAAACCACAGTGAAAAACTTCTAAAGCAAATTTCACACTCCTCAAAACCGAGGTGGAATCCTTCAAAGCCCCGGCCTGTGGAAAATACGCCCAGACCGCAGAATCCTTTATAAACGCATTCTATGAACACCTTCAGGAATGCATAGATCATGCAATCCCAAATAAAACCAAGACACAATCCTCCAAAGGCAGACGTCCTATCTGGTGGACCCCAGCCATAAACAAACTATACAATAGAAAGAGGAAGCTACTAAACGATAGAGCAAAATCCCAAAAAGGGAAGGCATCTCTGATCAGTATTAGCAAAAAACTATGGGCACTCATAAAATTGTCTAAGGCCAGCTTCGAGAGAAAAATTGCACAGGACACTAAAGATAATCACAAGGCTTTCTTTAGTTATGTTAGGAACCTGGGTGGGAATTCCCAGATATGCTCAAAATTAGTCCAAAATGACAAAAAATACACCGAACCCACAGACATTGCCACCATCCTAGCTGACAGGTTCAGTGCAAACTTCTCCCTCCCACCAAAAGGGCAAATATCTATCCCAGCAGAGTGCTGCCCCTGACATCTCAGATGCTCAGGTAAGAGCCGCCCTCTCCAAAGCAAAAACACAGCATCAATGGGACCAGACGGTGTCCCGGCTGCGTCCTACCTGAACTCCAAGAAGAGCTAAACCCAAACATAAAACTACTGTTCAATCTCAGCCTTACTACAGGATATGTACCCAAAGAGTGGAGTACAGCAGCAGTGGTCCCTCTCCACAAAGGTGGTGCCTCAACGGATCCTGGAAACTATCGCTCCATAAGCCTGACTAGCTTGGTCTGCAAAGCTATGGAAAGGATCATCATGGACCTCATAAATAAAGATATTGGGGACCTACAGACACTGGATCCTACCCAGTTCGGCTTTGTTAAGGGCAGATCCTGCCTCTTAAACCTGGTCGATTTCTTTGAAACAGTCACCAAGGCCATTGACGAGGGGAAGGTGGTCCACACAGCCTACCTGGACCTCGCAAAAGCCTTCGATACAATACCTCACTCGGGCATTATAGATAAGCTCATCAGCTTAAATATAAACCCCTATGTCACTAGATGGGTTGCAAACTGGCTCAAGGACAGAACCCACATGGTTAGAATTGCTGGAGCCATGTCAGACTCCAAATCAGTTACAAGTGGCATCCCACAAGGCTCAGTTCTGGGACCTCTCTTGTTCGGTATATATTTCTCGGAGGTACAGGCCAACACGGAAGGACTGTGGCTGACCAAGTTCGCAGATGACTGCAAACTGGGTGCCATAATTGACTCTCCAGCCGACACAAGCATCCTTCAAAAGGGCCTCATAGAAACAGACAACTGGTGCCAGAGCCATGGCCTGAAGCTAAACGCCAAAAAGTGTATAGTCATCCCCTTTGGCAAAAACAAAGTGCCCACAAATTACCACATAGGTGGTAATCCATTAAGTACAGAAGAAGTAATTAGGGACCTGGGGACCCAAGTTGTTAGCAATCTCTCATTTGACAACCACGTGGCCAAAGTGGTTAGAAAAACATTTTATATAGCCCACCTAATCATGAAGGGATTCACATCTACATCAGGGGAGGTCATCATGCCTCTTTACTCATCCCTCATCAGGCCCATAATTGAGTGCAATGCCCCTTTTGGGATGTACCTTACCAGACACCTGCAGCAACTGGAAAGACCCCAAAAGTACCTCACCAAGAGGATCAAAGGGCTCAAACAGATGCCATATGCTGCCCGGTTAAAGAAACTCCAGCTCTACTCAGTGGCATACCACCTGCTCAGAGGCGATCTGTGCCTGACATATAAAGCCATGTCCAACCCAGAATTAATGGACATGCTGCACCTCAGAAAATTCAAATCCCATCGAGCTACGCACTCGAGAGACTTGAACCTCAGCACTGAAATCAATAGGACATGCTGGAGGGACAGAATCATAACCCAGAGGCTCCCTTCACTCTGGAATAAAATCCCAGTCCAGGTTAGGCAGAGTCCCTCATTGACTCTCTTCAAGAGGAATCTTGATGAGTGGATGGGAGATCGTAGGTTTACCCCGGGTATCACTTCTGTGTCACTGTTAGACAGAGGCACAGTATATTAACCTCGAAAAAGGGCATAGCAAAATTAAATTAAAATGGGTGAGGAAAGACAAACACACTGGCTAGGCTTATAAATGCCCTAGGGCAGATATCCTAGTATGAACCTATGAACCTATGAACCTATTTGAATAGGGTTAGGAATGGACTCTGCTTCACATGGATGGGAGTCTATTCCAGAACTTGGGGAGCCTTTGAGTCACATATCTGTTTTACCAGTATGTTCTATTTATGTCACAATCAAAGTTCAAATCCCTAAATCTAGTTTTTCTGGTGCTGCTTGTTTTGTCATTTTGCAAAAGTTCCATCAGGGCTGAAATAAATATGATTAATATGCCAAGCACAAATCACCTTCAACTGTAGCAGACCAAGTGCAGAGACAGGGATCTAAGGTATTCTGTACAGGACAGTATGCTAATATCCTGGATTCTGTTGGTGAGGAACCTCTGTGGGCATTCCAACTGTTGCATATCCCTAGTCAGGTACATGCTGAAGGGGTCATTGTACTTTATAGGTCTGATAATGGATGAGATGGTACTATTACATCCTTAGACCTGGATCCCATACCCCTTATTTATAAGTTGAGTGACACAGAATGATTTTCTTAATACCTTGGCTACATGTTGGTCAAAGGCCAGACTACTGTCTAGCTATGTTTCCAAATCTCTAACTACTGGATGATCTCTTAAGTGTGTATTTTCAGTGGAGTAATTTACCTGGGTAGACATTTTAATTCTGCATTTGGCACCAACCATTTGTCTGTGTTAGACCATCTTGCAGGATGCTAGTGTCATGGGAGAATATATGATAGCTTCCATTTTACAGCTGTCTGCAATCGTGGTGAGCCAGAAGTCATTGGCATTAACATTAATCTCCAAGAAGGAGATGCCAAACAAGAGTCCAGCCCAGAACAGAAACCTGCAGTACTCTATTGATGATCTGCCTCTTGATGGAGGTGGTCTCACCAGTCCTGGCTTCTTGGGGCCTATTTGTGAGCCAGCTGGCAATCAGGCAAGTTGTGTAGGACTTTATGTCTAGTTCAGTGAGTTTTCCATAATACCTTAGTGGGTTAATGTGTCAAACACTTTAGCCAGGTCTAGATAGGTGGTATGTACCATTTTGCTTTCATCCATTGCCTTGGCTACCCTTCTGAAAGAAGTCTACCACCTTAAGTAGGCATGGCCTTCCTTTGACAAAACCAAATTGGAATGCATCCAGTGTCTATAGATTGCCAATGTCTTTGTTGATCATTTCCATTACAACTCATTCTTTGGCTTTGCATATTAGTGTAGTCGGACTAATGGGTTTGTAGTTTCCAGAGCTGATTGATGGTTCACCTTTGTAAAGGGGGATAACTGTTGCTGTCCTCCATTCACTTGGTATATAGCCTGTTTTGAGGATGTAGCTGAAAAGTGACCCAAGTAGTCTGGATAGGTCATGCTTCAGAGTACTTAGGAGGCAACCTGGGATATTGCTGGGCCTCATTGAGGCTGTGTTTTTAGCCTTAGCGAGTGTTGCTGTGATCTGCTCCCTGCTAATAGTTGGGGGGTATGCTGGGCTTTTAGAAAGGGTGGCAGGGGAGAATGAGTGTTAAAGCTGGTACTGAATTTGTCAGCCAGCAGATTCGGTGTGTCAGTCTGCTCAGTGAAGGTGGTACCATTTATTACCAGTTCCACACACTGTTGTATGCTACCTTTGAGGTTTCAAACAGAGCTGTAGAGGGCCTTTTGGTTGTCTTTAGACTGAAAGGCTGCCTTAACCGTGTAATTTGCCAAGTTGGATTTAATTAGTCCTCTTAGTTTTGGTTATTATGGTGCAAGATAACAGGAAGAAGTGAAGAAAATGGACACAGTAATACTTTATGTTTCATGCACTATATGGAATGAAAGACTAAGTGAAATCAAATACAATGGAAATGGACTTTGACAAAGATTCTGGAGAAAATAATGTTTTGGTTGTGGATAAAAGAGTGGGGGGTGCTTAAATTGAAGTTTATAATGTACGGAGATTTGTAAATAGATGTAAATAATGTAAATGTGTAACTATGTAAATAATATGTAACGTATATATCAATAAAAAACACACACACTCATAGTGTACAGGGAAGCTGTTGTTGGTGGAGCTTCCAGCTTCCTGCTTTTGTACTGGGTGTGTAGCAGCTTGGAAAAGTAAGAAGGAGAATGTCGAGTGTCTGCAAAGTGGAAGTTGGTCCAGAGTGAAAAAAGGAGAGTGTAAGCATGGAGCTAGTGCAGCCTTTATGAGCGAAAAAAGGAGAGTGTAAGCATGGAGCTAGTGAAGCCTTTATGAGGGAGGTTGTTCAATGAAGAAAGTATAGAGGAAGGAGTGGAGAAGTTGTTCATATTGGTGGAGAAGGGAGAAGCAAACAAGCTAAAGGAAAAGAAGGTTGCCAGACCTTTGCAAGATTCTGAGTGCTTGTTTCAGGAAAAGTATTTTGAGGGATATAGTAAAGTACAGCAAGGATGTATTATTAGAACCTTCCAATTGGGAGGGTTGTGAGATGTCTACTTAAAAGATATCTTAAGCCAGCGTGAACTGGAGAGCAAGATGGCAGCTTCATGGGGTGAAATAATGGACAAGATACAAGAATAGGAGGTGAAAGAGATAGAAACAAAGAAGAAATTGTATGCTCAAAAGGTGAAGGAAGGAGGGAAGTGTGCAGAAGAAAAGAGAGAGAGGGAGACAACAAAAAGAAAATTCATGGTAAGGTTGAATAGCAAAGAAGTAAAAGAGCTCAAAGGGTATGAGGTTTGGGACACAGTGATGCAGCCCTTGGTATTTAACCAAAAAAGGTAAGAGTTTTTATATATATAAAGACATACTGAGACATCTTGTTTGAGACAGGGCAGTACATGGAAGAATTCTTAGAGGAATTTTAAAAATTCTTGGAATTTGTATGTAGTACAAAGAGTTAATAGAGAGACAAAAATGGATTATTGTGCAATTTCATACTGAAGTTGAGAAAGAAGTGTTAAATGATTATTTAAAGACTTTATGCAGAGAAGTAATGGACATTACAAAAATTTATGACGATAGAGGATTCTGGATAGGGGGATGGGATTGTAGAGTGATTCTGAAAATGGAAAATGAAAAAAAATATATTCCAAGTGTGAAAAATGTAGATGGAAATAGAGAATATGTTAAATATAGATGACAACCAAAACATGTTTTTTTTTTTATGGAAAAGATCATCATTTCATTAGCCATTGTGATAAAAGAAAATGTTTTATTTGTGGGAAGCCAGGTCATGAAGCTAAGAAGTGTGATATGATATGTAAAACGTGGGAAAATGGGGCATGCATTGATGGATTCTGAAGAAATTATAGAGATTAGAGCACAAGAGCAAACACATGAATGTGTATATAAGGGTATAGTAAAAGAGTATGGAGAACAGATTGATAATAAAGAAAAATTAGTAGATGAAAAAAAATGAAAGTAATGAAGTGGAGGAACTGGTAGAGGAAAAAAAAAGAAGAAGATATAAATTGGATAGTGGTGAGAGATAAAAAGAATTCTATAGGGAAAAGGGTGAGAGAAAGAAAAAGAAAATGGAAGAGTGTAGTTGTGAAAGGAAATTAAAAGGAAAGGGTAATGTGAAAGGAGACAGTAAAATTTTGCTAAAAGGAAGCTGATGATCTTAGTGATAACAGTTTTTAGGTATAAATACATATTAACAGAAGAATAGGTGTTATAGAATTGTGTGCATCGCTTGATATCCATATAATCATACTAGAAAACACAAAAGTGTTAACAGAAAAAAGATTACAAACAGAAAAATTATGGGGTGGAAACATTATTTGCAATATGGGAAAACATACATGTTCAGGTATTGCAGTGTTATGCAATGAAGCAATAAAAGTTTTAGCTTATACCATAGCAGAATTAGGTAGAACAACAGTGACAGACATAAGATGGAAGAAAGATGTGTATAGAATCACTGCAATTTATGCATTTGTTATGATGAAAGAAAGAAAAATAATGTTTAAAAATTAATATGGAAATAATATTAGAAGGAGACTTTAACTGTCATTTAAGAAAAGTAGGAAGTGATGTTAGGAAGGTATATGAAATAATACAAAGTGGAAAGTTATATATATGGGATGAGAAACACTGGACTTACTAAAGAAATTAGATAAAAAAGGAAACTGATTATTTTGTAATATCAGACAGCTAAAATTAGTACAGGGAGGAATAAAGGAAACAGGATTTTCAGATCATTTAGCTATATGGGTAGACGTGCAAGAAAAGGAAGGATATAAAAGATTAGGTAAAGACATTAAGGGTTTTAATGAAAAAGACTGAGGTGAGGAAGACAGAAAAGAGATTAACCAATTATGGAAAGGCCATGTGAATATGATTTTTTTTATTATGATAATTGGATGCATTGGTGGATACGTTTTAAAGAAAAATATAAAAAGTGTTTTCTGGAATATCAAGCAATGAGATAGAGAAAAGAAAAATTAAAGTATAAGCAACTAAGTCATGAGGTGTTTAAAGAAGTAATAGAAAATAAGATATTCATTTATGAAAAGGAGAAGAATATATATGAAATAAATTAGGAGAAGATAAAAATGTTATATAAGCAAATACATTTCTACAGAGAAAAAAGACGAGGTGGCACCATATTTAAATAAGACTGCAAGAGAAAATGAGAGAATAATAAGGCTATTGAAGAATAATGAAGGTGAGAGAGTAAATATACAAGAAAAAATGAAGTAATAAGAAAGTATATAGAAAATACATTTAAAATGGTATATGGAAGAGACAAACATGAAAGTTAAAAAATTAAGTAAAGTGGATAATAAGAATATGGAACAAATCTTAGAGAATAAGTTCTGGGAAAAGATGGAAAGATTTTGTAAATGAAGACATGAAAACGAGTACCTAACTGCAATCTTTTCATGGAAAATGAATATAAAATTGTAGAAAATAACAGAAAAGAATGGCATTTTAAAATAATGAGTGAATATTAGTATATATACCCATGGAAGCATTAAGGAAAAGAAGGAAATGTGATTAAGATAAGACTTGCATGGTGTATAAAAATTTATGAATGTAATGATTTTTTTTTGCGGAGATTGACAATAGGAAAATCACCTGTCAAAGCTAAAAATACAAGAACGGGTGTGTAATTATTGTGGGGAGGTTGAGACAACTGAGCATGTTTTTCTAAATTGTCCAAGAGTAAAGGAACTATGGAAAAAAGTATGTGAAAATAAGATCTTGAAAGGCTTCAGATGTATTGAAGATAAAAATATGAATATGCTGGATAATGAGCACTATGGCAAGAAAAAAATAAAAATAGGCGAAAGAGATTAATAAAAAAACTGTTTTATGTTTCGCAGACAATATAAATTGAGAAACTGAACACAATCAAAGTTAATGGTAAATGGGAATTGACTGAAATCTTGAAAATGATACATTTCTGGCTGTGTGAAAAAGAGTTGGGGGAACTAATTAAGATATATGGGATTGTGTTATATGGTAGATTAAAAAGTAAATAATTGTAAATAATGTATAACATGTAAATAATGCAGATAGTGTAAATAATATACATAAGTTGTGTCAATCAATAAAGAGCTCCTACTCTTTTCAAGAGGTGCTGTGGGATCTTTTACATCCACCTGAGCTGTCACCGACTCAGGTAGATAGGGTCTCGGTTTAATGTCTCATCTGAAGGATGGCACAGTCAGGAGTGCAGCAACCCCCACCTTATGCTGCATTGCAGTGTCAGTAATTGATCTCCTTGTAGAGGTAATAGAATGTACAGCCTTCTGCACCAAAATCAGGTGTGCTGCCTGTTGCACCACTGACAGGGTACGTATAATGAAACATACTTTCCTGCATAAATAAAGCTCTTACATAAAGCAAAGAACCCATATAAGAAATGAAACAGCCAGATGGAGAGAGAGAGAGAGAGAGAGAGAAATCAAGCAATCTATCAAACCATTTGTGACAGGAGCTGCACCTGGGCTAAAACGAAATATAAACGATATTTAAGTTACCCCCCTATGATGCATGTTCTGCTTTCTAAATTTCTGTGCTGAAGAATCAGATCCTTTTTATTCTGAAAGAAGGCAAAGCAAGCTTGCTGAAAAGAAGATAATGAATGCCTGCATTTATTTATTTTTTATTGAATAACAGTGTGTGAGCATTTATAGGTGCAGACTAGAGAAAACAGTTACCAAAAAATATGAAAAATTTCAAGGAGTTTCCAGAGGAGGGGGTGACTGATGTCAAGAAAGTGCCCTGCATGAAACGTGAATCCACATTGTGTCTCACAGAAATAACCAGACAGATGGAACTTCCTTGCTGGTTCTTTCTACTTTAGCAAGAAGAAGTAGAAGAGGATGTGAATCATCTTGATCGGCAGTCTGAAGAAGGGTGCAGCACAAAACATGTCACAGTATTTCTGCAGGAGACTGCCAGTGGAAACCTTTGATCTGTGTTTGTGAGTATTAACATTATTTGTTATACTAGAATGGAGTGACTTCAAAAAAAAAAAAACAAGTATATAAACACAAATCAAAGCCTCTCATTATAGGAGAAGATACAACATAAAAAAGGATTGATACTACTGTCTGGGTATTAGTCCAATGAAGAGAAATTAATAGAAGGGGATTTCCATTTAGCAAAGAGTCAATAATTACAGTTATTATACAAGTTGGTGTATGCATATTATGCACAAGTAAAAGGAAAATTAAAAGAATTACATGCTACAAGTCTGATCACATAAAGAGAATGCAAACTGGTATTATTTGATATTGAAAACAAAAAGATAATATCAGATTTGAATTTAGAGTTAGGGATCACATGCAGAGAGAAAGCTAGGAAATTGGATATCCTAGATGAAAAAAAAAACAACAGTATTAAACCATCATTTGAGATATATAATATGCAGTTAAAAGATAGGTTAAGGAGAATCGGAGACTCCCTTTTAACACTGTCACAGGATATAGAGACCAATTTTAAAGTGAGACCGAAGACTGAAATTAAAGCAAGTAAAACCACCACAATGTGTCATACTAATCAGGTTTTAAAAAGTGCAATACATTTTTGAAATCTGTCTAAATGGGACTGGATAAAAATCTGTATTTCAAAATATTATGACTAGCAAACAAGGAATACAAATGGAAGCTGATTTTGAGATAGTTACTTATTATGCATTTTGGCCTGATACAATAGAGACATGAGTAGAGTCTCTAATGACACAATAATATCTTGATATAGCAGCACACTTAAATATTAGAGGGATGGATTAATATTCAGAAATCTGATAACTTGCTGGAATTTGAGGATACTTTTGTTTGGGTGTGGTGCTTGGTGGACACACACACACACACACACACACACACACACACACACACACACACACACACACATGACACATGTAGAGGACATTGATAAAAGCTTAAAGAACTCAAATGACAATGATGGATAAAAAAGGCTGTTACAATCAGACCAAAAGAGGAGCTTATGATAGAGGTGTGTGAATTATCTGAGAATCAGAATATGACAATGAAAAATAATACATAGGGACAACTGATGGCATTTAAACTTATCAGGCAGAAAATAAGATGAAACAAAGTTGAAGGACAGTAGATATAAGTTTCTATGTGCTTATTATAGACAAGATGGTCTTTTAAAAATAGTGCCCACTGTGGTATATGGATAGTCTATAAAAGTAGTTCATATTTAGAAGGACAGATATTAATGACCCCAAGTTAAAATAGTTATATGAAACATATAATGGCCCTAAGCAAGTAAACGTAGTGGAAGAAACACTGCAAACAGAATGAACTGAAAGTTAAGAGTAAAGTGTGATTCTGTGATAAGTCTTTATGATAAGGAACACAACTGTTAACATGGTGCCATCTAAGAGCTAGAATGAAGTACACTGAGTCAGAAACTCACAATGTTTAGATAGTTTGTACAAAGAATGAGACAGAAGAGACAAAAGAAATACATTGTGATCCTCTAAGGAAATAAAGGAAGTGGAGTAAACAACGATTAGCCCATCTGGACAGGCTTCTGTTCCAATACTTCAGGAAAAAACAAAATATAAAAAAGGTATTGGAGGACCATGGCAAAATTCTGCAATAGTGACAGCGTTATAGATGTTATCAGTCCTGATCTGCCAAAGTCAGATTACTGGGAACCTCCCACCCACAAAGCTTTCCAAGCCCTACTGTACCTCGGGAAGGATGGCAGATCTTTTGTGCAAGTTTGAGTGGAAATGCCTTGGGAAAATATGCTAATATGTACATGGACCACTGCATCTGTCACTGGATTGAAATCACCTCTCAATGTGGAATGAGATTTAACTACCTTGGTTGGATTTGATGGGTCACGGACTTCAGTCTGCCACAGTAAAATTAATGTTTTAAATAGCTAGAATGAGCATGAGATCCTTTCCCGATTTTGGATAAAGTCACATTATTCCTTAATGATCATAGGAGTGGATGTTTTGAGAAAATGGAGTTTGCAGTGTGCATGGTAAATCAGGCTTTGAAGCAGAATTGATGAACTCATATATGTACTGTAAAACAATTTCCAGAGCAAAAAGATATGATTAACATAGTTGCTTGTGGAAGTTCAAATGAGAGTCTAAAGCAAGACATGTTAAAACATATTAATAATTGTTGTCATAGTCAAAGATTGATTGGAGTTTGCTCTCTTAAATGGTACAGGTAGACCTAAGAAAATTACCACCTCATTAGCATCAGTACAAAATTATAGGAGAACCAACTCCTTATACACTTTGGGCCACTTAAGACTGGGAAAGGGAAGGTATTGCTATTAAAGGAAATTTACTGTGCAATAGCCCTATTTGGTCAGTTGTATATAAAGATGGCTCATTGCGTATCAAAATTAATTTAAGATTGGTAAATAAATGCACAATGCAAGCACCATATCTAGTTCCTACAATGATAGTCATGATGTCATGATGACTCTCAATGACCCAAAGCGATTACATAGGACCTCTTCCTCTGGTTAAAAGTGGATACATTTTGTAGTAGTGGATACATTTTAAAATGTTTAGACATATTTTCATGTAAGAATTGCACAGCACATATTACTGCAGGGGCTTTATGAATACAAGAATGCCATATTGGGAATTACTGATAGTGATATAAAGTGATAATGGCCTTGATTTTGAAGGACAAGTGTTGAGGGAGATGTGTAATATAATAGGAAAACAGCAACAATTATGTGTTCTCTTTCTCCATAGGCAGGAGGTATAGTTAAGCAAATGCTCAGATCTGAGAAAGAGAGATTAAAGAAAACATTAATGGGAAGAGAAAAATATTTATCTGAAATATTGATTTGTCTGAGAGCATCATCCACTTCTGCTACTGAAGTTTCTACTTATAAGTTGATGAAAGGAATGAAAGTGACATTATTTTTTTTCCGATGATTTTTACTCCTTAATTAATGCACAGCAAGTAAAGGCATTTGTCTAAACAGTCTGATTAAACAAAGGTATGAGTTGTAGAAATATGTAGCTGTAAATATGAACAGAAAAATGAAGAAAGAGCAAACTTCTTTACAACTGAAATAAAGAACTCTATTTGAAGTTGTATGATAAAGGCTTTTTAAGAAATCTGGAGCCTGGGGTTCTAACTGGAAAGGTCATACAAGATTGTTAAAAATAAGACCATCAGTTTTAATAATAATAAGATCTACTAAAATCAGAGAAAAAAATTATAGGCTTGTACATATTAATCATTGTAACTTGATTCACAAAAATGACCTGATACTGTTGCTCATTTGTATTATTTCAGATTGAGTAAATTATATCTTCCTCATTTTATAAAAAAAGTGTTATTAATTTTACATGGTCACTCCTTTTTCAGTTTTACATACTATTGCTGTTAAATTTAAAAATTCCTGAAACATAGGAACTGAGTTTGATTTCCAAGTTTTTGTAATAACTTTTCTAGCAATTGCCATTTTTTGTTGTTTGATAATTACAGATACGGGAAGTGGCACTCATAAGTATTATTTATCTAGTTAAAGAACAACTATCAGTCCATAACCCTTAAAAGACATTCCTATTTCTTTCCAATATACATTTAAAAATTTACAGTCCATAAATGTGTGTCCAGTCAGCTTTTACATCTTTACTAGATTTCCATAAATTACATTTCCTAAGACTTCTATACAAAGTTGAAAATAAAAATAACAAAGGTCACTGCAATAACAGAAACTGAAGATGAAGGCATTGGCCAATACAAATTGGAACTGTCCTTTTTGTTTAATAGTCTGTGTCTTATTTGTAATATAGTCTTTGAATCATATAATACATTTCATTTTGTGCAAGATATATAGCAGTTTATTGATATCTAGTTCCATCAAGAACTAAAACTATCAAACACAAAACATTGAATTAAAGGGTTTCATCAAACACGTTGAATATACCAAAACATTGAAAAATAGCAACATCATTGCTTTTGCAGGTGCAAGTCTCCACATGGGGGGGGGGGGGCTGAGCCTCTCCCCCCACACTACTTGAAACTCTGAGATTGTACTACAGTGAGGTAAAGGACAAATTCCCTTGCCCCACTGTTTTCTGATTTCCAGCAAGCTACACCCTTTGCCAAAAGTTACCCTCCTACTTGTGCTTAATGCCTACTTATGTTGTTTTGCCCCATGAGGTGACCTGCTCTTACCTTACTTTTTCATTTTGTATCAGCAATCCTGCAGCCTAATACTGCACATACAATTGACTCTAACCATGTCCTCTATGCAATAACAGAAATTGAAGAGAAGAAGGCAGTGGACAAGACAAATATGAATTGTCCTTTTGTTTCACTTTACTGTTGTTGTTGTAGGTAAAGGCAGGTGGGTACAGAAACTGGATGGAGGAGGGGTGTAACAAACAGAAAATTCTTAGGTTAAATCACTTACCTCACTGTCAGATGCACACACACTTCTGGATGACCATCTGACACTGCGTGGACTGATTGACTCTCCATTAAGGTGTGTCCTGCTTTGCTCTCCTCCTACACCCAGTTCCCCAACCCTCCCCAATATGATTACATTTGATTTATTTATTTATTTGATTGGCATTGCCCATTTTCAGAGGATGCCCGGGGAGAAAAGCTCAGAATTATTACAAAACATTTCAAAAACAATTTTACAATCTTCAATACTAAAACAAAAATAGTTGCAGTTTAAATAATTATAACAAATTAGACATAATAGAAAAACATTGGTTAAAATTGATACAAGGTATATGACAATCATTAAATATTTAGAGAAACATTAGACAGTTTGTGGAGAAAGTAAAGGTAAGTTAGTCTAATATAAATAGGAATTGCAATATGAAATGAGGGGAAAACAGGCTTATGGTAGGTATATTTAGAAAAAAAGTCATGGAAGACAATTAGATAGCAGTAAGTAAGTGAGTGAAAAAGGGAGCGTAAGTATAACGAATGAAAAGATACTTGTTCACATTTAGGAAAATAGCTCATCCTGGATTTGAGCAAGAACCGAGCCAGATTTTATCTAAGACATCTTTCAGAGTGGGTTTGAAAGATGGGAGGAAGGGTATAGACATGATGGATACAGGTAAGGAGTTTCAGGCCTTAGCAACCTTGTACAACTACAGACAAATGCCCAGCAGATGTGCTAGGCTTGTAGATGAGTTTTTGGTCACTAGATCACAATTGCTGACTAGGAACATTTAAACTCTCCTGACCACTCCTACTACTTTAAAAATTACACCACTCCATTAAAGACACAGAGCAGGCCACCTATCAACTGCAACTTCATCATGGCACTGTCTGCACTATAAACTAAAAACCTGCAATAACCTTTACTTTTGAACCTTTTTTCATCTGCTCCACACCTCCACAATATACTCCTTAGACAGAACATTTGCTATTTTATTAATCTAGATAGCACTTCTGCACATTAAGTTACTACATGCAGTCGACTTCTCTCAGCCACGCTCCCCCTCTCCTCATTCCCACACAGGATATAAACCCTTTATTAGAATTACTTTCTATTCCAAAACCTTGAGACATACAACCATTCAGTTGGTCTTAATACATCTCCTTCTACTGACTCTCTTAATCCTTTTTTTAGACAATGGACCACCCACACCCTAACTTAAGGTAAAATACTGGCAACTCATCTTTATTACTGATGCATCCTGCCAATTCCAACTTGCATGCGCACCTCTTTTTGCCAAAAGAATCAGAAATAAACTTGATTAAATCAGTGTCCTTCTGCTCTCCAAATCTCTAGACATAATAGCCGTAACAAAATCATGGCTCAAAAACAACCACCCCCACTTAAACCATTTTTTCCTGGCTATACCTACCACTTTGATTCTCCCCCTGGTAACAGATCTGATTGTGGCCATATTGTACTACAATATATCCTTACATAATCTCTTGGAAATCTCCAAGACATTCCTGCCATTAATCCAGATCACAGCTGGGTTATAACTAAGCTACCTTCCAAATCCTCTCATAATCTGCACATAAATGATCTGCTTCCACCTGCTACACTGACAAAATTCAAGACTCTTCTGCATAACATCCTAGCTAATATCTCTCCAATTAAACATATTATCATCCTGTGTGGCTTCAATTTAAACTTTCTTGGACCTGCCCATTTTTGACATCTGAGAATACCTAGCCAGTTTCAAACTTCTTCAATTAGTTTCTGACTGTGCCAGTCAAAATCATATAAGCAACTAACACTCACTTACTGGCATCATGATAAATCTCCAGCCTACCCACAGCTCTATCAACAGTCATCAACCCACCATCAGTGACCATTACCCAATAACCTTTCTCATTCAAAATCTGAAACTAAAACAACCCCCCAAAAAACTACATATTTCAGACCAAAGATACCCCAAGCATCTCCAAACTGCAAACTGAACTTGTAGCCTTAGACTGGTCCAATTCTCAGGCTCACTGATCCCAGCATAGTAGCAACTACCTAACATGTCTACTTCTAACTCATCAAAACAATCACTTCCACATAATGGCTGTTTAAACATAATAAAACCAATGGGTGACTAAAGAGTTTAAAGTTCTTATGCTAGTCTGAAATGAAGCCTGGAACTTTTGGAAAAATGATTTCACTCCTAATATGTAGTGTTCTACAATATCACAAATCAAGCTATCAATAGACATAAATCCAACTACCTTAAAACAAAACCAACCAACCTTATTTGGTCCCCCAATTGTTTCTGCCTTGAGATGAATAACATTACTGGTAGAATATCCCCCAGGAAATGTTCTCACTTGACTATATTTCTGGCCTACTGGTAAACTTTCTCCTACTCACATTCCTTTAGTTTTTTCAAGCTTACCCTCTTTTCCTCAGCTCTTCTACTACCACAAAATACAACCAATTCTCCTGAATGCTTTTCCTAATTATAAACTCAGAAAAGTCACAAGCAAACAAATATCCTCCCTCACATACTCAAACAAAATCTACTGGACTTAAACCCTCTGTAGCAGACAGTCTCTGCCTATGGTTCCTCTATCACTGCAGAGACTACATAGTAGCTCCCTAAAGCACATTTACAGTCTCAGCCTCAAAACTAACACTATGCAACTATATGGAAATTTGCCTTTGCCAGAACTGTACCCAAATAATGTATTTCTCTGAGTTAATTCCATCCCATCTCCATTCTACTCACCCTTGGCAAAATTCTTGAAAAGCTCTTATGTAACCAGTTTAACACCTATTTTGACAAATACCAAATTCTATCCCCAAAACAACATGGTCTCTCTACTGGTAGAAGTACCATGACTAATCTCTGAACCTTCACTGATGACATCTTAACTAACACGGATAAAGCTAACCTCACTGGGGCAATGTTCATTGACCTAACCCAAGCGCTTGACATGGTTGAACACTCAGATTTACTAATACCTTCATGATATTGGTATAAGACCTGAAACAACTTGTTAGTTTAAAGATTTCCTGACCAACTGATCCTTCACAGTAAAAATTAAGTCCACTTTATCAGATGCTGCCTACATTCATCCTGATATTCCCCAGGGATCATTAATCACTCATTTACTGTTTTTCATCTTTATAAACAACCCACCCCTTGTCCGACCTCTACCACAGCTACTCCTATAGGGTAACAACATAGTAATCTATAGATCTAATCCTGATGATCACATCACTGAATTCCAACTACAAGCTGATCTACTAGATTTCAACAAGTGGCTTTAGTAAAAAACATCTTCTCTATTCCCTAAATACCAAGCCCATGCACTTTGGCACTCAGAAAAGACTAAGTAAAGCCCACACTCTCTGTATAAAATACCAAAACAGCAACCTTATCAAAACCATCTGCTTGTTTAAGTATCTAGGCATTTAGTCTGATCTGTTCCTTAGCTCTCAGGACCAAATTCAAAAGCATAGAGGTAAAATTAACTATCTGCAATTCTGGACCCAAACGTTATCACAATTTTATTCTAGATTAGCCAGAGAAGCTATAGGTAAAGATGTCCTCCACACTCATTTGGAACATGGTCGTCTCCCAATTGTCACTTCTTATCAGAAAAACACTTCCAGCTTCACAGACATTATCAAATGAAATTTGCCAATTATTATCTCCCCTAATTCTGAACACTGCTGCAAGACCCTGAACAAGGTTGTTTCCCAATGCAAGCCTGAGACAACCTTTCTTCTATTCATACTGCTACAACAACTTACCCCACCCCCTCTCTCTTGAAGACTGATCTCCTCTAACTCCTACTACAGTTTTAGAAGCCACCCTGGAGAAGCCCCTAGACTTATACCTCCCTCCACTAAGCTACATTCTACTGACCACAGTTTTTCTGTACTTGCTCCCATATCACAGACTAGACTAAATTCAGACCTCCGTTTGAATACTACCTACCAGAACAACATAAATGCAAGTGCTGCAACTCAGGACTAATTACTTAGCTACTAAATACAGTGGATATAAAAAGTTTGCACACCCCTGTTAAAATACCAGGTTTTTGGGATAAAAAAATGAGACCACAATAAATCATTTCTAAACTTTTCCCACCTTTAATGTGACCTGTAACCTGTACAATTCAATTGAAAAGCAAATAAATCTATTAGGGGAAAAATATAAAAAATAAAAAATGTACAATAAGCTGGTTGCATAAGTGTGCACACCCTTAAACTAATACTTTGTTGAAGCACCTTTTGATTTAATTACAGCATTCAGTTTTCTTGGGTACACACCTGCCAGCAATTAAAGAGACTCTGATTACCCCAAATAAAGTTCAGCTGTCCTAGTAGGATTTTCCTGACATTTACTCAGGTGCCTGCTACAGCAAAAGCCATGGTTTGCAGAGAACTTACGAAGCATCAAAGGGATCTCATTGTTGAAAGGTATCAGTCATGAGAAGGGTGCAAAAAATATGGGACAACAGTGAGGTTGCAAAGAACTGTATGTCCCTCCAAAATTGATGAAAAGCAAGACAAAAACTGGTCAGAGAGGCTGCCAACAGACCTACAGCAAAACCGAAGGAGCTGCAGGAATTTCTGGCAAGTAATAGTTGTGTACTACATGTGACAACAATCTCCCATATTCTCCATATGTCTGGGCTATGGGGTAGGGTTGCAAGACGGAAGCCTTTTTCTTTCACAGAAAAATATCTAGGCCCAGCTAAACATTGTAAAATAATACATCAAGTCTCCCCAAAACATGTGGGAAATGTGTTATGGTCTGATGAGACCAAGGTTGAACTTATTGGCCACAATTCCAAAAGGTACATTTGGCGCAAAAACAACACTTTATATCACCAAAAGAACACCATCCCCACGGTGAAGCATGGTTGTGGCAGTATCATGCTTTGGGGTTGTATTTCTTCAGCTGGAACTTGGACTTTAATCAAGGTGGAGGGAATTATGAACAGTTCCAAATACCAGTCACGTTTAGCCCAAAACCTTCAGGCATCTGCTAGAAATCTGAAGATGAATAGGAATTTCACCTTTCAAGCCAACAATGACCCCAAGCATACATCCAAATCAACAAAAGAATGGCTTCACCAGAAGAAAATTAAAGTTTTGGAATGGCCCAGCCAGAGCCCAGTCCTAAATCCAATAGAAAATATGTGGGGTGACATGAAGAGGGCTGTGCACAAGAGATGCCCTCGCAATCTGACAGATTTGGAACACTTTTGCTTTTGCAAGAAAGAGTGGGCAAATATTAAAAAAGAAAACCAAATGCACCCAACTTACACAGACACTGACTTTAATCGAATAAAACAACAGAGTAAGCACTTTCACAACCAAAAACTGTCGCTTCATCAGACATCATATTGCCAACTCAAGATGTGCCATGCTGATAGACTCCTACCCAAGAAGACTGAATGCTATAATTAAATCAAATGGTGCTTCAACAAAGTATTAGTGTAAGGGTGTGCACACTTATGTACCAGCTTATTGTACATTTTTTATTTTTTATATTTTTCCCCTAACAGATTTGTTTGTGTTTAAATTGAATTGTACAGGTTGTAGGTCACATTAAAGGTGGGAAAAGGTTTGAAATGATTTATTGTGGTCTCATTTTTTTATAGCACAAACACTTGGCATTTTAACAGGGGTGTGTACACTTTTTATATCCACTGTACATGTGATTTTAATCCTTCTCCTATAATTCCTTAGCATATTACATTCACACTTTAGTATGTGTATACCATCCCCACTACTTACAGTCACCTAATATAGCCTGTATTCTAATCACTTTGTACCTTTCCTTTCTATTACCTAGATTTTCTGTAAAAGAGCTTAACTATCACTCCTTCCATGCTATACATTTACTCCAGTAGCCCTTCTCTACTATCCACATCTGTTCTGTTCAGTCATTTAACAGACTTATTCTTCACTAATTCACTTATTTGTTGTAAATGTATTTATTTTTCAACACACTTATTTGATGTGGTAGATTTTTTTCTGTTTCTTATAAATATATAAATTCAATGTATCATGTATTTTTCTTGTAGTCTTTGATGTTATCACTTTGTAACCCTGGCTGAGCCTGCAATTCGTCAGTCTGGTAACCAAAATAATAAAAAAAAAAACAATATATATATATATATATATATATATTATCAATGGAAATATCAGGATATTTACATTCCTCCAACAAAAGGTAGTAACTATTATTAATAGCAGTAAAGATATTAATGATCAGAGACATTGGCAATATCTTGCATTATTCTATCCCAGTGAAATGAAAACAAATAAATTGTGCATATACATTAGAACAATGTTTAATACATCCATCTAGGGAGGTTTTCGAAGTTGTGGATTTATTTTCATTTAGAAGTAAGTGAATCTTTCTGTTTGTGTTCTTGATTGCATTAATTGTTAATTCAAAATGGGCTAGTTGTTGAAGAACCCAGGTTGAAAGTATCAAAAGCATGGCATGGCATAAGGCATTCAGATGAGTTCAATTGACTACCTGGCCTTCTAGAAGGAAACACCCATATATGGCCTCTACATGCCTCTCAACCTTTTAGATAAAGAAATCTGGAAAAAGACAAAAATAATAGGTGGGAGGCAAAGGACCAAAAACAGGGACAAATTTTAAATATTACTCTTATAATGCTAGAATAATAGATGTTACATTGACATATATTTTCTGAAGGATATTAAGTCTGAAAATTCTAATTTATGTCATTATTCAGTCACTTCAGTCTTCAATGATTTACCAGAAAACCAAAACGTTTATGAGGACCAGACCAAAAGTATTAAGCAAAAATCTGGACAGTCTGTGAAAATCTGGACAATTGAGAGGTCTGCACATCCCAGCTGCCAGTCACTGCAAAAAAAAAGTATTTTTAAGTATTTTTTTATTTTTATTATTTTTGTTTTTATTGATAGGCAAAGCATAAAACAAGGAAACATTTGGAGTTGGGTTTTGTCCTTTATTTACTTAATTTTTTTCTGAAATAATGTATCCTACAGTCTCTAATTATAAATGTGATGTGCATTACATGCATGAAGTATACTAACTTGGGTTATGGAGTGGCGATTGTTTCAATTCTGGCTACTTTGATTTGTTGTAGACATCGTTTTATTACTGTTAAACTTATCAATGTACAGGGAACAAAAACGAATCCAAACTGTTATTTACCAAACAAAACGCTGCAGGGTGAAGCGTGGAGAATACGGGTTACAGAAGAACTTGTAAAAAACAGATCAAATCTTCTCTCGAAAAATATTTATTCAGTAAAATCCACACACGGAAAAGATAACTGGAATACTTTCCACATAAACAGAGTTGGTTAAGCGCTTTCGACTGGATCCAACAGCCAGTCTTCCTCAGAACTAATGAACACTAAGGAATAAAGAGCTTTTATGCTGCAAAATCAGCGGTTAAAAAACCGCGCCAAACGGATATTTGAACAGTTTTGACATTATTTAAAGAAACAGCTACTTGTTGATACAACAAATAGAAACAGCATAATTTCCCGCTAATATCTTACAGTCAAGCTTACAGTTATAAGATCAGTTGCTCATTTTGTTCCATACTATTAGGGAATCAGTAGCTGGATATTGTATTAATTTATAGAACATATAGATCTTAATATTGAGAATTTGTAGGTCTTACATTAGCTATTATACAGTACCATGCAACCACATTTTCACTACAATGTTTAACAACTTATTAATATTAACATGATAATACTACTATGTTTTTTGAATATACATTAATAAGGTACAAGACATCCTTATTTATGTTTACAAGGAATTTTAAGGAATTTTAATATGTTTTTAGAATTATTCACTTATGAAGATTAGGTATTACATATATATATTAGGTAGTCCACAGTTCTATATCAATTTTGTAAGCTTTATTTCAATTATTGGATATATATCTATCTAGTAAATGTATATATTAATATTTAATTGCGTTTAAATTTATGTTTGGGTTCATGGAGAGAAGCGGATGCATCGAACACATTTACTTGTTAAGCGCAATTGCTTTGCACTATTTCAATTATTTATGCATGCCCTTGTATAATTTTTTATGCATGCATATGTACACTTTGTGCACAGTTGAGTTGTCATCTGAACCATAATGGAAGAAAAGCAAGCTAGCTTGACTGTAAGATATTAGCGGGAAATTATGCACGTTAGTTGCTGTTTCTATTTGTTGTATCAACAAGTAGCTGTTTCTTTAAATAATGTCAAAACTGTTCAAATATCCGTTTGGCGCGGTTTTTTTAACCGCTGATTTTGCAGCATAAAAGCTCTTTATTCCTTAGTGTTCATTAGTTCTGAGGAAGACTGGCTGTTGGATCAACCAACTCTGTGTATGTGGAAAGTATTCCAGTTATCTTTTCCGTGTGTGCATTTTACTGAATAAATATTTTAGATTTGATCTGTTTTACAAGTTCTATTCTCCAAACTTATCAATGTGACAATTTTGCTATACGCTGATATCTTATTTTCATTGTAGGTGTTGTTTCCTAATTTATCTGATTATTTTTCTCTTGCATATACAAATGCTGACTTGATGTATATGTATGATATGTTAGTAACATTCTGTAATACATATTTTTGGACCTTGTCTTACCAAATCCCCCCAGAAAAAGTGGCATAAGCTTAACAAAGCATTCACAATCTGCAGGGTAAGGTAAATAAAAACATAAAGCAATACTATTACTGCCTTATACTATATAAATCCTCTGCTTACTACTCTTTGACCTTAATCTCATTGAACTGTATGTCTCAAACCATTTACTAGATGTTACCCAAACTTTTATCTGAAGATGGCTTCTTGTATATAAAGACACCTGACTCTGTACTTTTAGTTATTTGTTACTGCTACTTGGCATAGCTAATTCAACCGTTTATAACATTTCTTATTTATTTATTATTTATTTTTTGACATCTCTTAACCAGGTTAGTCCAGCTGGGCTTGTGGCCCGTTTTCAGTGGAGACCCGAGGAGAAAAGCTCCAATGAACATAAAATAATCATAAAAAAGAAAGTTTACACAAAAATTTGACAAGAAACAAATTATACAAGAACATTTAAACATAAAGCAAAAAGCAAATACATATGTACAATTGTGAGATTATATAGTATCAAACTAATTGCATATTTACAACAGTGTAGGTCCTTGAAGATAAGAATGTAAAGTAGAAGAGTATCCACAGATAGGGGGATACTTATTTAAGAGGGAAGACATTATCGAGGTACAGAAAAAGGGGTGAGGGGGGTTTAAGTTGGAACATCACAGTGACAGATTTTGGAGTTAGATGAAGTTTGAGTTTTTCCTTGAAGTGAGATGTGTGAATGGTAGAACAAATGTCTATTGGAAGTTTGTTCCATGCTTGGGTGATGGAGGATTTATAAAGGAGTTTCCCTACTGTTTTTTTGGGTTGGTAGGTGTGTAGTAGTTGTTAATTATAGGTACAGACAGTATGAGAAGGTGAGTATATAGAGATGAAGGCTGAGAGAGCAGGGCAAGATGAAGGTTCATAAAGAATTATAATGAAGTCTCTAATCATAACTCATTTATTTTGTATTTGAGAAATGGATGTCAAGAAAAAATCCACCTCTAGAGTAGAGCAAGCAGAACTGGAGATGTGAATCTTGAAACCCTGTCTGAGAACACAATGTATCAGTTATGGCTAGAGAAACCTGTTAAAAATTCCTTGAAGCTTTAACTATTCTGATGTATTACTACTTACTGAGAAAAAAAATGTGTGCAGGAAGATGAAATGTTTACCACTCCAAGAGCTGTAAAAACGTAGTGCTGCCATATAGAAATAACAAGAAGTGGTGTATCTCTAAGCACCAGCACAAAATGTATTACATTTTTCAAAGTTGTCAAACATTCCCAACACTTTTCAGTGGTGGCTTTTGTGTGTGCTACTGCACAACATTGGATTCTAAAAGCATCAGTGGTGTATAACATAAAAGGTTGTGATGGGGTTGCTGATAGTAACTTACTTATTATGCGTTCACGATATGGATACCAAGAAATTTACCTTGAGAGCAAAGCATCTTATGATGTAACGCTAATACATGGAGATTTGTCTGCTCTTTGTATGAGTAGCTTCAGTAATATTGAATAAAAGGAGAAGTGTTCTGCCAGCTGTAAAAGCAGGTAATGCAGTTGGGAATTACTATAGACCTTTATGTATTCCCTGTGCAAGGGAAGCAGCTGGTTCTTAAATACATTTTGCATGCAATGTAGACAGCAGACAGTTGCTGTAGACAACAGGAGTTGAAATTAACCTGTTTCATGTTCTACTGATATTTATAGACAAATATTAGTTAAATAACACCCTGGTTCAGTGTTACTATAGCACCAGACGCAATACTAACAGGATAGTGGGTGCTTAAAAATTGTTAAGCACCCTTCTAAGCTTTGTTAAGATCGGGTCTTACACTATAACAACACTGAACCAAGATCTCATTTAGCTGATATCTGAGTGTTATAGCAGCACATCCTGATCTTCAAGGATGTAATGCATGGAGCACCTACGTTATGCTCCAATATTAGGGAGTAAGATAAACATATTAAGCACAAGAAATTATCATAACAGCTTATGGGTGCTTAAAAAAGTTTGTTAAGCAACTTTAATCACTTTTATGATAAGATCTCATGCTAGAGACATTGCTGGCTGACAAAGAACAGCAGCAAAATGGGAAATAGCTTGTAAACACTGTTAGAATATCACTCTGCCACACATACAAACAAAAATGAGTGGTAGAATTAAGTGTCTAATAGCTTTTACATCTCTTCATTTCTTAGAGGGACACTGTTCCTATCTGCTGTCTCTTTGCTGGTGCAAAAATGTTTTACTAACTTTCAAAATCTTTGAAAGCCAATAAAACATTGTGCATTTCAACTGTTGTTTTTTTCTGTAACTCATACTATATGGAGCAGATAAAGCTGCACCACATATTCCAAAGAATTTTGATCATGTGTCTGACCATAACCAACTGTGTTCTTGACATGAATGCAAGATTTTCCTCATGAGCATTGCTCTTTAGGTAAATTTCTTGACACCTTTGTCTCAAACATAAAACATATTGGTTATGATAAGGCACCTGGTCATAGTCCTCTGTGTTTGCACTTTTCTGATTTCACAAAAACTGATAGAAAACTTTCTGAGAGAAATTGCTGTGCTCACTGTCTCATGTTTCATTAATTATCTGAACACAAAGTCATCCCTCCATCCTTCCATCTATGCTGGCAGCCAGTGGATATAGGTCAGTGAACCCATTCTGGTCAGGGTGCCAGTCTACCACAAAATGCACATTCACATGCACATGCACACCCACACACACATGCACACACACATGCGCACACACACAGCACACCACACACATGAACACACACACATATACAAACACTCCACACACACACAGCACACACATGTACACACACACACACACACACACACGCACACACACACACACACACACACACACACACACACACACACACACACACACACACACACACACACACACACACACACACACACACACACACACACACACATACACACACACACATACACACACAGAAGCGCACAGTGGCACACCACACACATGAACACACACACATATACTAACACTCCACACACACACACTAACACTCCATACACAACACACACGCATGCACACATATGCGCACACACACACACACACACACACACACACACACACACACACACACACACACACACACACACACACACACACACACCACACATACAAGTACACACCACTTGCATACACATGCACACATGCACACACACAAGCACACAGTTGCACACTACACACATGAACACACACACATATACTAACACTCCACACACACAACATACACACGCACACACACACACACACACACACACACACACGTGCACACACACACACACACACACACACACACACACACACACACACACAAACAAGCAGACAGTCACACACCACATACATGAACACACACACATATACTAACAGTCAACACACACACACACACACACACACACACACACACACACACACACACACACACACACACACACACACACACACACACACACACACACACACACACACACACAAAGCACACAGTGGCACACCACACACATGAACACACACACATATACTAACACTCTACACACACAGCACACACACCCACACACACACACACACACACACACACACACACACACACACACACACACACACACACACACACACACACACACACACACACACACACACACACACACACACACACACACACACACACACACACACACACACACACAGACACACACACACACAATTTTGGCAGTGTCAATTCACTTGTTTCACATCCTTTGGAGAGAAGATGAAACTGAAGAAGCCAAGGAATACCTATACTACTTCAGGGAAGACATGCATATTCTGCCCAGGAGACAGAGCATCTGAGATTCGAACCAGCGAAGCTGGTTGTCTGTCAGGATTATTATGCATACAATTTAGGGATGCCCTCTGCAGTTAGCTTAGTAATTAATTTATGTTATCTTCTGCTTTTTTTACTGCTATTGCAGTTTGCAAGTTGTGAACAAGGCTTCTTGAGGCATATTTTGCAGATGCTTTGTACTAAATCACAGTATTTATTCAGAATATCAAGGGGTTTAGAATTTTAAATGTGCTTGTAAATTTACACCTGTACAGTCCTGCAAAAATCGTTTCTTATTAAAATAATTAACCATTTTTTTATGTATTATAACCCACCTAATGGGTTGGTTAAGGGTTCTGAGTTCCATCGGGAACTTATAGGACTATTTGATAATAAACGGGTGTGACATTATGTGCTTGATAGTAAAATATAATTGTTTACAGTTGGATATCTTGTAAGAAGAAACTGATTCATTAAAAAGATCTGTGTGTGGTGATTTAATGTTTGAAAATTATACATCTAAATATCAGAGTATTTTTTCCAGTGTTGATAAAACTTGTGATTCCATTATGCAGTGTAAAATCTAACGAGATTGTGAGAACTATGCTATGGCGAAGTTGTATCCGGACCCACCTCTTATCCATGGCAATAGACACAGTGATAATGCTAATCATCCATTTGAGCGTGTGGTGGATGTGACACATCACCAAGTCCTCAAATAGGAGTTGGTATGGAGCCCACTCCTTTAGGAGAACTGGCAGTGAGGAGATCCGAATGGATAAAGAACAAGAAGTATCGTCTGAGAGTAGCGAACGAAGAGTTCAACATGAACGAGGATGTTTTTCTGAAGCAGGGTGCCAGACCATAGAGGAAGAGCTACAGGAAATTATCTCAATACCAGCTTTAGAGTTTAGGGAACATTTTCATGATTTGGTAATGTCTGTTTTTAATGACACTAAGGACTTCAAAATATATAATTATTCCTCGAAAGGAATTGTCAGTGACCATGTGAATGTGTTATCCAGAGGGTTGACTTTTGTAATGGCAAGAAGACCTAATGTAGCTAAGGTACTGATTGATTTAAAACTTTATATCAGGAAACTGATTTTGTCACTTTGATTTCATATAGGTAATATAGGTTTACCATGTACTGTTCCATGTAGCTCTAGAACATTCGACCTCCCTTTGCATCATACTTTGCAAATGCTTGAAAAGTTAAGTGAGTTGGATATTAGAAATATTTTGAACAAGCAAAATTATTGTAAGTTTTATAATATGTCTAGATCTGACTTTGCATATTGAATGACATTTGCTGTGATGGTAATATAAGGGTTATGATTCCTGACAAGGAGGGAGGGTTAGTGATTATGAATAAAGAAGATTATACTAGTCGTATGAACACCTTACTTATGGATGACACCTATGAAGAGGTGTCTCATAATGAAATTAATATAGTCTATTCTAAAATTGATTTACATCTAGAGGGCATGTTATTGCAATGACAAATTAATAAGAAAGAGTTTGATTACATGGTTAACGACAAGCCAGTTACAGCTAGTACTTTTGGTATTCCTAAAATACTCAAGTATTTTGACAACCACCTCTAAGGCCTATTGTGGATGCGACTAAGCCAAAAACTTATTTCAATGCTAAATTTCTGGATAGCACTTTAGAACAAGGTATGGAAAACTTAACTTATATATGTAAAGATTCTTGGCATTTCCTGAGTAAGATGAGTGAAGTTGAGTTCAATGTGGAAGCTGTGTTTTTAACTGAAGACGTGCAGGATTTATATTCAGTTATTCCACATGGAACTGGGATGCAGTGGTTCAAGGAATGTATTTATGCTTATACGACTTTATCCTCAGTAAAAAGTAATGTAGTGACCTCACTGATTGATATAGTGTTAGAAAACAATTTTATTTATTTTGAGGGACAATTATTTATACAGAAAACTGGTGTAGACATACGGGTGACATGTGCTCCCATTTTTGCTAACTTTGTAATGGTCACTGGGAAAACACGTATTTGATGAATAGTGAATTTAAAGATTCTTGGTCTTTATATACTAGATTTTTGGATGATATTTTTTTATTCTATGGACTGACACATATGATAGGTTGAGAGATTTAAAAAAAAAGCTGTGGTAATAGGACAGCTAGTTCGAACAGCTTGGATAATATCTGATTTGGAGGTTTTTCATAGCAAATGTAATAAACTTCTTGATATGTTTTATAGGAGTTATCTGGCTGAGTTTTTACTGAAATAAAGGGGAAGTGTTCACAAAGAGAAGGAATGGGGTGTATGTACAATTAATTGTTCAAAATAAAGGGGTGAAGCATTTCAGTAGAAATATTTCACCTCCAAATTCTATGTATGATTGTAGTAAGATTTTTACTACTAGATTTATGTTGGACAGTGGGGCCATTACAGATGTTCTTTACAAAAACTGGGCCCTTTTTTCTGGGAGTAATGACCTACTGGGTAGAATGGGAAATAAACCATATGTGGTTTGTAAGAGAGAGATCATTTAAAATTATTCAGAAAAAGGAAATTATGTATTTCCTAGAAAAAGCAAGGGTATGAACACAATGGGTATGTATAAGTGTGGTTGCTGTCATCAGTGTCCCTACATTTTATTAAAAAATAGTATTCAGGTAAGAGGGAAAACTATTAGGATAAGAGATTGGTTTCCCTGTAATTCGAAAATGGTGGTGTATCTAGCTCAATGCAAGTTATATCCTGCATTTTATGTAAGAAAAGCTAGTAAAACATTAAAAGAGTGCATTTATGAGCATTTATTTGAAATTCATAAGAATAAAAGTACCAATGCATTATGCAAGCATATAGAAAAATGGGAATAAACATTACTTTGAGATTTTAGTATTAGAACAAGGGGTATGTGACTCATGGGGATTGATTATTGAAGAACATTAGGAAATTTGTGAGTTAAGGTTAGACACAACTAATTTCCTGGGGTTAAATGAAACCTGTTCTATTAATTCTATTCTAAAATTAAAACATTATGGTGTTTAAGTGTCTAAATTACCTATGGGTGTGGTGTGTAAACCTTGGCTCTAGATGATTGTCACTGTTGAAGTGACACCCTAACCCCATGTGCAAAAATGGGAAAAGGGGTTGAGAATGGATTACTAGTTTACTGCTTTAAGGAATAGTTTTAACTAATTATATGCAAATTTAACAATATGAGCATATGACAGATGTTTAATTGCCTGTTTATTTTTTTTGTTCTGAAGAAGTCTTAGATATAATTTAGATATACAAGTGTTCAGCATGTGATGAATTTCTAGTTGTTTTTGGCATTCTGTGAGCACTTTTGGTTTTCCATTGGATCTTATTGGATACACTTTACACAATTTACTGGTCTTTTGTTTAAGTTTTGAGAGCTTCTGTTCTTTGACTTTGGAAACATATGGTTGAAACAACTTTAAGTGACCTATCTCACAATTCATTAAGTATACTAGATAGATTACGCAATACCTTAATGATGTTGAATAATGTATCAGATAAGACGTGAAACATTTAAGTTAATATGCTGTATGTACATTTCATCAAGTTCTCAGTTGGTCTCATACTTTATTTCTAGACATGTCTGAATTTTTCAGTAAAATAGGGAGTGAACTTCTGTCCATGTTAGCAAGGTATAATTGAACACAGATTGGTTGACCTCAAGAGAGTGGTTAACACACACACACACACACACACACACACACACACACACACACACACACACACACAGAAAATATGTTTTCTCTGCATTAGTTGACCTGTGAGAGGACTCCCTGGGTCAAGAATACCCTCCTTTTATCCCTCCTATGAATGATTAAGCCTTCTCTAAGCTAAAGCTTTTTAAGTTTCCTTTAAGTCAGACAAGCGCATAGTCTTATATTACCTGCTTTGTTATGCAAAGTCATATAGGCAAAGCTTTAGTACTAACAGACAAACACACACACACACACACACACACACACACACACACACACACACACGCACACACACATGCACACACACATAAACACTAATCTAACCTTTGACCATCACATGTCTACAGTAGTGAGGAAATCACTCTATGCTGCGGAACTTATAAACAAAGGTATGGCATCTAGGTCCAAGAAAGTCATTGTTCCACTGTATTCAGCATTCATCAGACCTATAATTGAGTACAATACCCTATTTGGTATGTACCTAACCAGGCATATCCAACAATTGGAATGTCCACAGAGGTTCCTCACTAAAAGAATACATGGTGTAAGTAAAATGTCCTGTGCAGACCACCACAAAGCCTCCTATCCCTGTATTCTGTCTCCTACAGGCTGTTGCGGGGAGATCTATACCTGGAATACAGGGCTTTGTCAAACCCCACTCTAATGGACCTCTTGCAGATCCACAAAACAAAAAGTACCAACATTACCCATTCTAAAAACATAAACGTTGCCTGGGATATAAATAGGACCTACTGGAGAGACAGATATGTATCCCAGAAACTACCCCCTGTCTATGGAACAGGCTTCCCATCAATGTGAAGCAGAGTTCCTCCCTAACCCAAATCAAGTGCAACTTGGACAATTGGATGGAGAACAGGAAATGCATCCCTGGCATGGCACCTATGTCCCTAATGGACACAGGGAACTTGTAAATGTTTCATATCCCAGGCCCCTGCTTGTAAATGTTTCATCTCCCAAGTTCCTGCTTACACTTATCAAGGGTGCCAGAACTTCTCAGAGATTTGGGATGCATGACTAGGCTTAAAATGGCCCTTGTGGTCATTAGCCTAGTAAACACCTATGAACCTATGAACACACAATGCAAGCAATCTTTGAAATCATATAAATATGACAAGCAATACTGCTTGTAGCCTTGCTGTTGCACAAGTTCAGTCCTTGCAACCCTCTCATCCCATAAAAAAATGTCATCATTGACTGAAGAAATGGTATTTAGGCAACCACCATCTTAAATCATTACAAAGACTACTTGCAGGGACAAATCAGCACCTCTTATATAGGACCAATTATGCCATATAACAGCTTGCACTTGACCCACACTAGATACAACTTAGGATGTAAGGGAGAGTTTTCTTATCCCATCAGGTTTGTTACTTCAAAGACAGAATATTTTGAATCTTGTGGTTATGTACAATGGGGAGGGAACTTATAGCTTTTAGAGAAATTTCTTTTAAATCAGTGTTAGCATATTAAATGTTTTCACTTTAATGGACAGGGGGCATGCATCCTTGCTGTATGGTCATGAATCTAGCAGGTGTATTATGTCATAGCATTTGTTAGTATAGGAGCACAGATATGGGATTTTACTGAAAAAATGTACAAGATCTCTGACTAGTGGAGAGCACATAATCAAAGGCCAATGCAGGACCCTCCTAATATATAGCAATGGTAGTATAAGAACATATCTCTTATATCTTTCATTTGGCTGAGCAGAATCAGACTTTTAGATTTTAAGTGTATATGTAATTTACCAAGTTACAGCATACAAGCACATCTGAGCAGTGTTAAAGAAGGATTAGTTAACTTAATTCAGATGGCAAAATATTTCCTCCAGCCAGGGGCAGCATAATATTGATAACATATTAACCTGATCAGCTACCAGGTACTCTTACAGAGTTTTATACATTACAGTTATCAGCATCAGAAACAATTTTACCTGCAGGTTTGCTGTATTCAAAATACTACACTTCCTAAAAGAATATGGCAATGAATTAGGCTTTAAACTTGAAACTGAAACAGTGGCTCAGAATGCAGTGACATTGTAAGTTCAGATGAAAGATTCATTTGGCATAGGTGACCTAATTTACTTGAAGCTAGCAAAACTTGTTTTGTTAAAGTACCTGGGAAGTAGTCTTGCACATTTTCCTTTAGGATAAATGCGTATAAAGATGAATTCTAAATAAAAGGATGGTTCATAGCCCAATATTGAAGAGCAGTCCAATGCTGTTATATTCTATATGTTAGTCTAGTCCCATCACAACATTTGATAAGCCACCTGTAAGGCTCATAAATTTCTGTTACATGGTGCAAGACACCAAATTTTTGTTATGTGTTTGTCGTACTAAGCTGTCCTTTGGTAAAAATTGCAAGAAAAACCTAGCCAAGCAAGAGTTTTCACTGTGTGATACCTTAAACCTCCTGTAATAGAGGCCCATGGGATATATGCAAATGAATAATTAAGGACATCAAGTGTTTCAGCTATATGGCTTCTGAATGTCCACAACATTTTCAGTTTTTCTTTTTACGTCTTTATGGATACATTCAGGGCAATAAAGCCAGCTGCTTTTTGGAAGATACATAAAAGAACTTGTTTTAGTAAGTGATTTCACCAAAGTCTGAGAAGTGCCGAATGTGTCTTACTTTAAACGCAGCAAAAAAAAAGTAAGTTGTTGTGGATGGACATGTTTTGTTGGGTTAAGAAAACTGTTGTTTCAATGGAACAATGCTACTCTAAAACTGAAGCAGGAGATAAGTGCTACTGCTGGGGGAAGAAGGTTGAATTATTCCCCAGTCATGCATCAAATGTATGGTTATTTTCATCTTGTTTAAACTTGTGAGAGCGTTGTAGAAGTTTTGAAGTGTGATAATATGGTCAGAGTTATAAGCTATATTTTTGATATAATATCAAACGTCTAACCTATTATGTCTGTGTGCCTGCATGACAGTGAAACATTGAGCCTGTAAGACAAAGTTTCTTTATCAGGAAAAGAATCTGGTCAACTTATCATACGGATTTGTAATCTGCTCTTCCTTCTCTTCTTGTGACCTAGCTTTACAATAATAATAATTATAATAATTCACGGAATCCAGGCCTGCTCCATTGCTTATGAAAGTTTTATAATAATAGTAATAATAATAATAACATCAGAACTGACAATAATAATACTAGTTTACGATACTTATTTTTACAGTGTGGTACCTTCAACACTAGAGCTAGTAAAATGAAATCTAAATACCTGAGTAAAGATTTTGTATTGTACGACAGAATGCATTTGAGCTGATATGCAATGATCCTTTGCATTGAAAAACATCCCTTACTCCCACCGTTATATTTGATAATCTTAAAGCATCTACAGTAATGCTTCAAATATTAAATTACAGAAATGTAACCCTCTCCCAGTGACTACAGTTTCTTATCACTCCATCACCTTAAAATGGCAGTTTAGCATGTACATATAAGTAAGCCACCATTCCTGTTAGCCAATATGGTATAAAATATATGAATTAACTGAAATAGTATATACTTTTATGGTGACACATATTTTTTTCCAAGCTGTGATTTTTTTTGATTTGAGACTACAGAATTATTCTTCCTAGTGGATCTCTCAACATTTCAGATAAAACATCTGCAGCCTGTGTGCTTTCAAATACAAGTTAATAATTTGTTAATGCATTTGCTTTGCATTCTCCTTCAAATACTTAACTATCTTGTTTGTCTCCATGAGTGCAAGCTATCAATTTTAAATCACAGCTCAACTGTGAACGGTTTTAATTTTCCACTTAACCATTTTAAAGTTAAAAACTGAAAATCATGT